>NC_085000.1:581650-594150 GCF_963854185.1 Sardina pilchardus | reverse complement strand
ACACACACACACACACACACACATGCGCACACATGCACATTCACACACACAGACAGACACACACACATCTTTATACAAGCAAACTCACACATGCACACACTCATACACATGAGCTGCAAGAGTAGGAGATATATACATACAGTATATTGCACAAATCGGAGATACAGGAAAGTTGACAAGCGTAATTCGTTTTGGAGAGAATGTGCAGAACTGAGCGGCGGTCATATTGTGTACCGCTATGCGGTGCATCTAGTTTTCCTTTAACCTCTAATGTGTACATGTAATTGAGCTTTGGCAATAATGTTTCTGAAACTTTCATGCCAATAAAGCTATATTAAATTGAATTGAATTGAATTGAATTGAATTGAGAGAGAGAGAGAGAGGGAGAGAGAGGGAGAGAGAGAGAGAGAGAGAGAGAGAGGGAGAGAGGGAGAGGCTCATAAATGTGAAGTCAGTCTGAAGTCAGAAGTCTGATGGGAAGAGGGCGTGTCAGTCCCTGAATTCATGTCGGCTGCGCTGCCTTGCATGTGGTGCATATTAGCCCCCCCCCCCCTCTCTCTCTCTCTCTCTCTCTCTCTCTCTCTCTCTGGGAAGTGCTGAGCTTGCTGTCCTCTGACCTCGTATCGCAACCGTGGTGTGGCTCCATCAAAATGGCCGCATCCTCTCTTCCTTTCCCTCTCCTGTGTCTGTGTACTGTTTGTGGTCACACCCGCTAAACAAAAAGCCCGATCAGAGCAAAGATTTCGACTCAAAGATTTATTGACTGTCTGACATCGATGACGAAACTCAGGGGGTTATGGAGCCATAAAATATAATTAAATCCATCTGACCCCCCCCCCCCCACTCCTCCCTCCCGCCTCCACCCCCCTCCCTCATAATGGATTGGTCTCACAAGACTGATCTGGCTACCCCAATCAACTACAGCTAAGCCCCTTTCTTGAACCTGGTGCGGAAACGAGCAAAGATGTTTGGATGTTTGACCGCCCCCCTCCCCCCCCCCCCCCCCCCACACACACACACACACACACGCACACACAACACACCACAGACGCCCCTCCTGCCACACTACTACACGCTACATGGCTACATGGAAGTGTTCCCTTCCCTTCCCTGTACAGCAACCCTGGGAGGCGCCTGTGCAGTGCATGTTTGAGTCATTACCAGCGTAGTGTTCCAGACACACAGAGCGCAGCGGCTCTGCGGAGGGGCGCTCATGATGGCTGTTCCGTTGGGCGCGTAGGATTCCGTACGGTCAGCTCGTCAGCGCACATCCAGCATGTCCCGTCGTTATCTCTCCCTCTCGTCGGGCCGGGTGGGCAGGAAGTGGGGTTCATGTGGTGGCCGCTTTCTTCTCGTTTACGTTTGGGTCTCTTCCCCCCTCACTTCCTCTTGGGTTTCAAACCCATGGTTCCCATCCTCCTCCGTGAGAGAGAGAGAGAGAGAGAGAGGGAGAGATAAAGAGAGAGATAGAGAGAGAGAGAGAGGGAGGGAGAGAGGGAGAGATAAAAAGAGATAGAGAGGGAGAGTGTGAGAGAGACAAAGGGAGAGAGAGAGAGAGAGAGAGAGAGAGAGAGAGAGAGAGAGAGAGAGAGGAGGCTGCTGCCTCTACTCCGGCCTCCAGCATAAATCACTTCAAGATGTCCGCCGAGCTGAGTGCATACACCAGAGCCACCCCATCAGCAGCCTATTAGCGCTGCTTACAGGCCCACTACAACACACAGCCGCACACCAGAACATGAGTGTGTGTGTGTGTCTGTGTGTGTTACAGGTTACAGGACATGAGTGTGTGTGTGTGTGTGTGTAGGTGTCTCCAACACACTCACTAGGGAACATGGCACAAACGTCTCACTAACCGCAACTTACTGTAAGAGAGACACATACAGAGAGAGAGAGAGAGAGAGAGAGCAGAACAGACAGGGAGATCAAGAATGGCAAGAGAGAGAGAGTAAAAGGCAGATGTCAGGAAAAGAGGGAGAGGGGAGAGGAAAAAAGAGAAAGAAAGTAAGTAAACGACTGAGAGAGAGATAGAAAAAAGAAAGTTGGATAGAGTGTGAAAGAAAGAAAAGATGTTGGAAGGGGAGGATGTGGTGAAAGCCGCTGTGGTTTAAGAACACATGAGACAAGACGAGGGAAGTGACTTTTGATATCAGGAGCTAACGACCCGGCAAAGCCTCTCGTCTGTTCTTAGAAAGTCCTCGTGAAAATGTCTATCTCTGTGTGTGTTAGCGTGTGTTAGCGTGTGTGTGTGTGTGGGGGGGGGGGGGGTTTGTGTGTGTGTGTGTGTGTGTGTGTGTGTTTAGCATACATGTGGATTTGGTGGGATGTGTGTGGTGTAATGTCCGTGTTCGTTGGGTGAGTGAGTGTGGGTGTGTGGCTATGCATGGGTTATGCTCATCTTAATCTTGTGTGTTATGTGTGCATGGGTGTGCATGTGCACGTGCGTGTGTGTGTGTGTGTGTGTGTGTGTGTGTGTGTGTGTGTGTGTGTGTGTGTGTGTGTGTGTGTGTGTGTGTGTGTGTGTGCGTGCACCCTTGCGTAATCCTAGCTGTGTGTAATGGTGTGCTCAGGGTGTGGTGGTCTGGTTTTATTAGCGATAGGAGGGCCCTGCCCCTGGAGAGAAGCCCCTTAAAGCAGAACATCTGCATGGAGTCAAACTAGAGACAATAGCAGTGAACGGTGGGAGGAGAGAGAGAGAGAGAGAGAGAGAGAGAGAGAGAGAGAAAGAGAGAAATGGAGGGAGGGAGGGAGAGTAGAGGGAATCAAGGGAGAGAAAGAGAGATGGAGAGAGAGAGAAAGGGGTGAGTGAGGGAGAGAAAGAGAGAGATGGAGAGAGGGGGAGAAAGGGTGGAGGTAGGCTACATATCTTTATGCTTTGGAAAGTCTACACACTGACTTCAGTTCCCTGGCATGGAGCGGACACATATGCTGCAGCTGAAAAAGAACGTGGCTTGCGTGAAGCCAGCCTCGCCAAGCATGTGTGTGTGTGTGTGTGTGTGTGTGTGATTCCTGATGTCTGATTTATGAGAGTATTTTTGTAGTTGAAAACAGGCGACTTTTAAAGGATTGCTAAAATTATGTATGTAACTACACTGTGTAGTTACACCATTTTGAACACAAACAAAGTCCAATTTTATGCTTGACCTGAGTTCAAGCTCTATTTTTTTCCTTACTTTGTGTTTACAGATTTCCCTTGTTCAAACCAGACTTGTTGGTTATGTTTTAATAAATCAGCAATTGGCCTAAACTGAAGGCTTTCTGCAAACATAATCAACAAACGAATAAAATAATGAAATAAAATCGCATGTGGATGACATCATGCACCCCGTCCTGGCCGCATCACCACTAGGACCAAGCAAGTAAACAAACAAACAGACAAATAAACAGATAAATAAATACATCAAACTGCTTAAGTGTCCAGCTGTGAGGAGTTCCAGCTCTTTTCCGACAAACAGTGGTTGACCCGTCCAGCGGGTTTGACCCTGCCAGGCTCCTGAAACACAGCCCAGGCGCTCACTCTGCACCACGTGGACAGCCAAGTGGACAGCCGTTGCTGTGCGAGTCATGTCAACCCTGAAAGTTGGGCCATCTGCTGCTATCAAGGGGGCAGGAAAATTCCCGGAAGTAGAAACACGGATGGAGTTGGTTATCAACGCTCTGCTAACCCTCATAGGACGGCCATAGATTTTGAGATCCCATAACTTCATGTAACATGTGCCCTGTGTCGCCGTTGTAGCTTCTTTATATTCTAAATGGTATAGAAGGCACAACTAATTACAGTTTTTTTCAATCGCTAACAAGCGTTTGTCCATTCATTTGACACATTTTCAAAACTCTAAACACAGCCTCTCACCTGCAAAACACAATTGGCCGAATGGATCATTTTCCTCTCAAAAGCACATCCCATGTTCTTACAACACATTTTGTTACATATACACTAACTCGTCATTTCTCTGCACACACTAACTTTACCAAAACACTGGAAACCTGACTCAAAATGAAGTTATTTTGTCAAAGAATGAAGCTTGTTTTCACTTCACAAGATACATGCAGTCAATCAGAGTACACTAGGTTTCAAAATACTGGCTACTGTTCACATTACAAAAACTGCATAGACTTTTATGTTTCAGTTTTACAGGTATTTGCATGCAAAACATGCAATCCAGCATTTTTACACTAAATTTCTTGGTTGGGAACTGTATGTCCAGATGTAATGTTCGCATTCAAATGCATTCCAGTAAAAAGCAAATCTTTTTTTTTTTTTTTTTTTTACTGTTCACTAGGCCTACAGGAGGTGCAGTATAAATACTGTTTACAGTAGACTATGATAGAACAGAAAAAGTTTCACAGCATTGCAGTGAACAAAATATCCATGAAACACAAGAGCATTCTGAACAAGAAACAACAGCAAAAAGCCCAGATAAAAAGGGGGTGAACAAAGAAAAAGCACAATATTGCTGTGTCTAATCTCTGCACCTGCTCCTCTCAGTGCTCCTGCACCTCTCACTGCATCTCTCACTGGGCCTGCTCTTCTCTGGGCCCCTTACTCTTACTCTTCCTCGTCAAGACATTACGGTATTTGTCTTATTCAGTTTCTGCTTCCAAAAACATCTCCTCCTCTTTTCAATGTGTAAGTGTCAATGTAATAGAGAGCAATAACCCCTGCCACTGAGTCTAAGATAGACTGGAATCAGCTGTGGTTGGCCCAATTTACCCAACATAAATCATCTGTGTGTCAATTATTCGATTGTTTGTTTATTATCAGCTGAGATATATTGCTTTTGAATTGATAACATTGCAGAAACAGAGGTTTTTATACTGTATCTAAGGTTTGGAATATTGTGTTAACTATTGTGGGATGTTGTGTGTTAACATTCGAAAATAATACAAAAACGATCCATTATTTTGTTGGGAGGTATAGTTTGTCTGTTAAGAAAATGTAAGCATTGTGAAAATGTATTCACTGACTGCATACTGTGTGAAAACAACGTGAAATGTGTGAATGGTATGGCCACAAAAGACCGATGCTGTGCTAACTGTGTTTAGAGTTTTGAAAATGTGTCAACTGAATGGACAAACGCTTGTTAGCGATTGAAAAAAACTGTAATGTCTTCCTCGTATATAATGTTGGTTTCCCGTAAAAAAGTATAGTTAGCATGTCAGTTGGAGGGAAGCAAATGGTTTGACGTCGCACCGTAGGCTAGGGAGATTAACCGCAAGAAGCTCAGTCCAGCCTGCGCGAAAACCATGACGGAAAGTTATTAGTTATTATTATCAGTGAAAACGCTATGTAGCCTATGGTAGCCTACTGTATTATAGGGTAAAGCATTACCTAGAGGCAAGTAAACCTTATATTTCCGTGTGACCCATCTATCTAACCAGTTACAGCAAGTTACAGGATGGCTAACGTCACAAAGTCTGCGCGCGAACAATGGGAAGTAAAAGGATTTTTTTTCAGTCCCCTCCCATTGAGAACAACACAGAGTCTGTTTGTTTGTCCATTTCTTTTACTGTCTATGGCTGCTATGGACAATTGACCGATCCCAAGCCCCGACCCTTTTCACCATGTCACAATGAGGACTTCAGAAGACCTCGGCAGACCTCGGACAACCTAGGACAACCTAGGACAATTTTCAGAATCCACTGTTTGAGGATGCCGGTTATGGAAATGTTGTGCTTCTTTTGCGAGCTGCCTAAATAACTAAAGAGTTCAAAATGGTTGAAATATATGCCTTGGGTACTTGCAGAAGCCTATTCGATACCGCGGGCTGTGTGAAAAAACGTTAACCACACATGAGACTAGCCTGCTACTATTTTGCAGTAAGAAAGTTGCAAAAGTTTGTGCAAGAATGTTCCCGCTATTCGTGTCCATGACTAATAATAATTAAAAAAAATGTAAGCATACCCTAACTGTGCATTCACACCGAAACCGTCAAAAGAGTCAAAATCGCTGGTGAAGCTCATAGCCTGACGCTCAACTCAGTTCCTCTCAGTTCAGCATTGAAAGCTTCAAAGCCAAGACGTGAAACATTCGAACCAACCACAAGCAGCAATCCTGCGAGTTTGACATTCTAATTGGTTGACGCCGAACCGTGTCACAGCTAATTACCATAAAGTTAACTGAGGCTCAACTTTTTTTTGACGCCCGTGAAGCTCATGAAGCCACGCTCACGCCCAGAACGCTTTTGACGCCGGTAACGCCGACTCTCCATAGAAAATGAATGATTTCCGGCGCTCTTGACGCTTTTGACGGTCTTGGTGTGAACGCACAGTAACTGACCATGGTTTCCATTGTTGAAACGACAATGGACAACCTGAGCCTATATGCAATAAATTAACGTTAACTTACATGTACGGTAGGCCTACATAACCGAGCAGGAACTGAACTCCCGCACTTGTGTCAGATAACGATTGGGGCTAAAATGAAATACACCTTCAAACGTGTATCTCTTAAACACACAACAATAATACATTCAGCTTTTAGGCATAGGCTACCTTGCCGTGTTGCCTTGGCATAAGGCTATTTATAAAGCTAACGACAGCTATTCCCACAACCGAGCCTATAGCCCGCATATTACATCTTTGATGGCTGGACAAAGGATAGCCTTAGCTTGTCCCATCAAATAATGTGCTGAGAAAAATATGCCTCGCTGTATAGGCAGTCTCAAAGTCGCCGATGTTACTACATTGCCCACGTTTACAGTTTTTTTCAATCGCTAACAAGCGTTTGTCCATTCAGTTGACACATTTTCAAAACTCTAAACACAGTTAGCACAACATCGGTCTTTTGTGGCCATACCATTCACACATTTCATGTTGTTTTCACACAGTATGCAGTCAGTGAATACATTTTCACAATGCTTACATTTTCTTAACAGACAAACTATACCTCCCAACAAAATAATGGATCGTTTTTGTATTATTTTCGAATGTTAACACACAACATACCACAATAGTAAATACAATATTCCAAACCTTAGATACAGTATAAAAACCTCTGCTTCTGCAATGTTATCAATTCAAAAGCAATATATCTCAGCTTATAATAAACAAACAATCAAAATTGACACACAGATGATTTATGTTGGGTAAATTGGGCCAACCACAGCTGATTCCAGTCTATCTTAGACTCAGTGGCAGGGGTTATTGCTCTCTATTACATTGACACTTACACAGTAAAAAGAGGAGGTGATGTTTTTGGAAGCAGAAACAGAAAAAGAGAAATACTGTAATGTCTGGACGAGGAAAAGTAAGAGAAAGGGGCCCAGGGAGAAGAGCAGGCCCGTGAAAGATGCAGTGAGAGGTGCAGGAGCACTGAGAGGAGCAGGTGCAAAGATTAGACACAGTAATATTGTGCTTTTTTTTTGTTCACCGCCTTTTTATTTGGGCTTTTTGCTGTTGTTTTTTGTTCAGAATGCTCTTGTGTTTCATGGATATTTTGTTCACTGCAATGCTGTGAAACTTTTTCTGTTCTATCATAGTCTACTGTAAACAGTATTTATACTGCACCTACTGTAGGCCTAGTGAACAGTAAAAAAAAAAAAAAAAGATTTGCTTTTTACGGGAATGCATTTGAATGTGAACATTACATCTGGACATACAGTTCCCAACCAAGAAATTTAGTGTAAAAATGCTGGATTGCATGTTTTGCATGCAAATACCTGTAAAACTGAAACATAAAAGTCTATGCAGTTTTTGTAATGTCAACAGTAGCCAGTATTTTGAAACCTAGTGTACTATGATTGACTGCATGTATCTTGTGAAGTGAAAACAAGCTTCATTATTTGACAAAATAACTTCATTTTGAGTCAGGTTTCCAGTGTTTTGGTAAAGTTAGTGTGTGCAGAGAAATGACGAGTTAGTGTATATGTAACAAAATGTGGTGTGAGAACATGGGATGTGCTTTTGAGAGGAAAATGATCCATTTGGCCAATTGTGTTTTGTAGGTGAGAGTCTGTGTTTAGAGTTTTGAAAATGTGTCAAATGAATGGACAAACGCTTGTTAGCGATTGAAAAAAACTGTAAATTAAGTATAACAGTAGCAGCTAACCAGCGGGCATTGATAAAGTCTAGTCAGTGCAATAGCCTACAAATTAAGTCTGCAATGCTGAGCTCTGCCTGCTATGCAGTATCTTGTGCATGGTTCAAACTATGATAGTGATTTCGGACCAATTTCTTTTCAGTACTGTTTATTCTAATTTGAACTCTTCCTAACAACATACAGCAGCCATTCAAAATAATAAGTATAAGCCTACCAAAGCGAGGCTATCTCTCCACCTCCAAGTTAGCTGTCAGGATAGCCTCTCCCAAGTTAAATTGGGAACTTGGATTTGATCAGCACTTGGTTCTGTACTTAAATTAATCCTTGAAATATGTTTATATTTTGATATCTCATTATATACATGCAGTGTTGGGGAGTAACGCATTACATGTAATTAAGTTACGTAATTTAATTACAAAATAAATGTAACAGTAATATATTACAGTTACTGTAGAAAAAATGTAATTCAATTACAGGTACTTTTGAAATTTTTCAAAATTACAATTTGAATTACATCTCAGTATTGTCAGCAAAACTTTGCAAATAATATTGTATGTAAAAAGAACTGTTTCCCTCCACAGCCATAGTTTTGATACGGGACCTTCTGATAGGCTCTATCATGTCTACAGCGTCATCAGCATAGGCCTACATGCCTGCCTGTAAACGTGTTATGATTATCATTGTATTATCCTCACAAAAATGTGATGCTAATTCATGTATTGAATGCCCTTGCTGCCTTGTGCGCTTGTACAGAACTGCTCGGCAGCCTGTAGACCAAGGCCGAAATCTTTGCATGGATTTGGGGACTATATATATCATTCAAAAATCGGAAAAGTAATCAAAAAGTAATCAAAAGTAATTAGTTACGTTACTCAGAAAAAGTAATTCAAATAGTTACACTACTATTACATTTTAAACAGAGTAACTTGTAACTGTAACACATTACATTTCTAAAGTAACCTTCCCAACACTGTATACATGTCAAGACCATGTTCACGCAGACTTCTTTATTGAATCTTCACATATCTGCAGAGTGTGCAGACTGCAGTAAACAACCTGCTCATGATAACGTGCTAGCAGCTAATAGTTTATCTCCAGTTATCATGCACCCTGTTACATCCGTAACGTTAACACCTGAACAATTTGCCCTCAATTTGTGTTGTTCTGCCTTGTTGACATCGTGAATATTCTTTTGTTGCCTACTGAAGGCCTTTATGGCCTCTCCTTTTTGAAGCAATAATATTTGACGCCCAGAAATCATCCAGCACACAGCACACTCGACTAAATGGCATTGGTGTCCCCATGCTGAACACGTGTTCTCTCGCACTTTGTTTGTCCGAGGTAGCAACAGTAACTATGGGACTGGCAATGGGAGGCGGGGCTTGGGATCGTCAATTGAGGGCTTGTTATGTGTCACAAACATGCACACACACACACACACACACACGTCTCTTCTCTCCTCTTTTCCTCTCTTCTCTTGTCCTAACTCTTCTCTTCCTTTCCTTTCTCTTCCCCTTTCTTCGCTTATCTTTTTTTTATCTTCTCCTCTGTTGTTTTAAAGGGACACTTCACCGATTAGCATTAAGCTATGTATCTTTACAAAACCAGTCATGTTTTTGAATGGTCGTGCATCATTCCCTCAGTTTGCCTTGAGATGGGAGAAATACGGATTTCAATTAGGGTGACCAGACCTCCCGGTTTTCCTGGGACTGTCCCGATTTTGAGTGGCGTGTCCCGAGTCCCGACAAAAGCCTGTCGGGACGCTAATATGTCCCGGTTTTCACCAACCACTATTTAAGTGTGGTTTTAATATAGCCCGATCACTACCTAAACCCATGTAGAAACTAGCATAAAGCGCCCGACATATGATTTGTGTGTGTGTGTGTGTGTGTGTGTGTGTGTGTGTGTGTGTGTGTGATCGTGTGCCAGTCAATCGCAACTGTCTGCACAATCTTTGCAGTCAACGTTACATTGTTTCATTGCCTCGTTTTAAGTTACGACCTCGTTAAGAGGTTACACTACGACAATGCTGAAGAGAATGTCATCATTCTCAATAACCTATTAGTCCGTGAGCCAGAGGGGTTGGTCGTTACCAAAAAGGTGGTAAACCATACCTTGGCTTTTCTGAAAGCCTGGAATCTCAGCTTTTCAATGATGTGTAATGGCCATCTGACAAGAGTAGCTGTTTAGAGTTATCACACCTAATGTAAACTAAGGTTGAGAAAATAATGTGGCTGAGTTTCGTTTTCAAAAAATGTTTTCATGCTATCTGGATAATAGGTGAGGAATGTTTAGGAATCAGACAGTGCAGGCCCTAATCTCTGACTGAAAGTGCACAGAATTTGTGCATTTACATAGCAATATTTAAGAAATTTTCTCGGGGGTGACACCCCCAAACCCCCACTACCGTTTGGGCATAAGGACAGCTACGAAAAAAAAAAAAAAAAATCACCCGTCGCGTTACATTACATTTGGTCACGCACAAAGTGTCCCGGTTTTAATTCAGAGAAATCTGGTCACCCTAATTTCAATGAAACCCATGAATAGGACTTCCTGCTTTCAATGATGTAAAATGATGATTTTTACATCATTGAAAGCAGGAAGTCCAACAATGAAATCCGTATTTCTCCCATCTCAAGGCAAACTGAGGGAATGATGCACGACCATTCAAAAACATGACTGGTTTTCTAAAGATACAAAGCTTAATGCTAATCGGTGAAGTGTCCCTTTAACTCTTTTCTTCTCTCCTCTTCTCCTCTTCTCTTCTCTCCTCTTCTGTTCTCTTCTCTTCTCCTCTTCTCTTCTCTCCTCTTCTCTTCTCTTCTCTTCTCTTCTCTTCTCTTCTCTCCTCTCCTCCGCCCCTCTGGGCCCTGAGGGTTCCTGTGTCTGCTGTCTGTCTGTCTGTCTGTATGTCCCCCAGCAGACTGGAAGCGGTCGCGACTCCAATCCTGTTCCTGTAAAGGAGGGAAAACAATTGGGCTGGGATCAACAATATCTCACACGCTGTTACGGAACAACAGGAAAACACTGTCATTGAGGACTCACTCTGAAGGTGTGTGTGTGTGTGTGTGTGTGTGTGTGTGTGTGTGTGCGTGTGGGATGGGGGCGTTGTTTGATGGGGAGTTGCGTGTATGTGTGTGTGTGGGATGGGGGGGTGGGTGCTTGATGGGGAGTTGCGTGTATGTGTGTGTGTGTGTGTGGGGGGGGGGGGTTTGATGGGGAGTTGCGTGTGTGTGTGTGTGTGTGTGTGATGGGGGTTGTTTTATGGAGAGATGTGTGTGTGTGTGTGTGTGTGTGTGATGGGGGGTTGCTTGATGAGGAGTTGTGTGTGTGTGTGTGTATGTGTGTGTGTGTGTGAGATGGGGGGTTTGGATTAGTGAGGGGGTCAGGGGGTTGTCCTCTACACGTCTGCTTCCACTTTGGGTCTTGAGAGGGTGGGGGGCATCGGGGCCTGTTGGGTGTGTGTGTGTGTGTGTGTGTGTGTGTGTGTGTAGGTTAAGGTGGGGGGCATCGGTGCCTGTTGGGTGTGTGTGTATGTTGGGGTGGGGACTGGGGGGGCCGGGGGGTAGGCACGGAAGGGAATAGGTCAGGACGAGTGGGTGGTGTCTGAATACCATGCCTATCTCTAGCATAGGTCGCATACTCCAACACACACACACACACACACACACACATTCAAAAGAATGGCAGGAAACGGATGAGCAAGCAACTAGATGGTGTTCTTAAAAACTCAGAGGTATGTCGTGGGGCAGTGAGGTGTGTGTGTGTGTGTGTGTGTGTGTGTGTGTGTGTGTGTGTGTGTGAATGTAGGGAGTGCCCATATATTGTCTCTCCATCCGATTGGTCCAACTGAGTAATGATGACATCCTTAGGTCGGAGCCGGATTGCTTTGAGCTGCATGCCAAATTCCTGGAATGTGTGTGTGTGTGTGTGTGTCTGTGCGTGTGTGTGGGTCAGTGTGTGTCTACGGGAGGGTGGGTGTGGTTGAGAAGCACGACTCCGCTCCGGTTTCCGAGAGGAAAGTCACACTATTTCTCTCCTCCAGGAATATCGTTGTGGAATGTGAGAGTAACACCTCAGCCCCTGCCCACGCCAGCGGGAACAGCACTGGCACACTCATCATGGCACACACTCATACATCCCACAGGCACAGTGATCTCAAGCCCTTTTGTGTGTGTGTGTGTGTGTGTGTGTGTGTGTGTGTGTGTGTGTGTGTGTGTGTGTGTGTGTGTTCAGGTCAGTTTTTCAATGATCACGGAATGAAAAGGGAATGATGAATGTCCAGGCGTGAGGTAACAGAGCTGCCGCTCGTGTCCCTAAATCAACTGGTGCTCTCAGAAGAGGAACTCGTCATTTAGAAAAGAAGGCTTAAATGATGTCAAAAAAATAATAAATCCTTGGCATGAACAGATCCAGGCACTCAAGTTTGCTTCAAATGGTAAAAAAGGTTTGATATACTAAA
>NC_085000.1:550000-576450 GCF_963854185.1 Sardina pilchardus | reverse complement strand
TGCTTGCGTGTGCCTGTGCTCCATGAGGTAGGAGAGAGAGGGTGCAGCAGCAGCAGCAGGTCTGTTTAGAGCGGGAATTACAGGGCGAGGTCGGCCTCAGTTTTGGACAGGGTCCTGCAGTGCGGAGCCGAGTCTGCGGCTCTGGCCGGCGGAGCTTAATAACTTCCACAGAGCGCCGGTGGTCAGCCCTGGGCTCGCCGTGCAGGAGCAGCACCTACCAGAGTCCACTGAGCACGGGCTGCCTGCTGCTCAGAAATATCCCCCCAGAGAGAGAGAGAGAGAGAGAGAGAGAGAGAGAGAGAGAGAGAGGAGTTCTAACACAGAGCAGCCATGCGGGTGGGCGGGGTACGCGCTCATACACAAAAACACACACACACACACACACACACACACACACACACACACACACACACACACACACACACACACACACACTCACACACACTCACACGCACACACACAGGCCTCGATTTAGCTGCTTATTAGATTCTCTGATTAAAAAGGAAATGTAATTAGGTAACCGCCCTCTGATTAGCCAGGAGCCTGCAGGCCAGTTTGTTTGGGCTGGCTGGAGAGAGAGGACCAGTCTTTAGTCTTTACTAAGTTTTGGAGATGCACCTTTAACCTTTACACAGTTAAAAATACACATTCACAAAAAGTTCAAGTAAACAAGTTCCTTGCGTCACTTTATGTGTCCCAGTTCAAACTCGAGAGAGAGTGAGAGAGAGAGAGAGAGAGCGAGAGAGAGAGAGTAACATAAGAGCGTCACAGCCACCACATGTTCTTCCAAACACCCCTCACCAGTAGCAGCCTCACTCAACCTCACAGCCCAGAGCCATCACAGCCATCAGCCATCACACCATGACGTTAGATTGTTGACACTGAGGTGTGACCAGTTGGCCCATGTGACTGCGCACAGCAGAGGCCCACATGGGCAGGTCTGGGGTCAGTGGTAGCAGCAGTAGTAGTGGATGGGGGAGTTACTTGGTTGAGAGGAGATTGGTTCTGGGGGATGGGCCCAGGGGGAATGTAATTAAGAGCACACCTTCTTGCTGGTGGGGAGACGAAAGTGAGATGAAAGTGAGACAAAAGTGAGATGAAAGTGAGTGCTGTCTTGCCTTGTCGTGTCGCGTTTACAACATTACGATACGTTTTTATAATATTCCGATAGTATATATTGTTACGATACCTTTTAGGGTTAAGGTAGTATGAAAAACTTCATCATGGGGAGTCGTCCCCTCGTCCTTCTCCCCGCCCGCCCACCCGGTGAGAAACCTACACACTACACACAAACAGCGGCCATCTGCTTGTGTTTGCTGAGGGCATCGGCGCTTGGCATGCAAGGCTGCCGTTTATTTGTTTCGCACTCTATTCTGAAACGTATAAATGACAGGAATAGCCAGTCAGGCCTCAGCCACGCCCACCAGGGCCCTTACTCTCCTCTCTCACCATCTCTTCATAAATATACCCAATCTATCCACACAGTTAATACAGCTACAAACATGTCAATTGTGTGTCTCGTCACAAAAAGCCTCCTTGTTGGTGCGGCGCTGACATTATATGTCCCGTCTCTTCGGTATGACCAGACCCAATGGCCCCTCTGTGCATATGCCCCCAGGTGCTGGGCCAGTCCACAGAATAAGCCCCGCTGTTGTTCTACACGTTTCATTGCTTTGGACGAGGCTTAATCAATGCCATAGTGGATTTTGCATGAGTGATATCATTAGGCCTAGAAGGCAGAAGGCAGCTGATTCCAGCTCTCTCTCTCTCTCTCTCTCTCTCTCTCTCTCTCTCTTTCTGTTTTTCTTTCTTTTTTTACTAAATGAGCTCTTTGTGCTCGTGGAAAGTCAGGAAAGCCAAACATGAAACATGGTGCCCTGGTCCTGGTCCAGATAAAAGCACTGATAAACTGATTTCTTACAGTGACCACATACCCCGTCTATCATGTACAAACATGTGTGTGTGCGTGTGTGTGTGTGTGTGTGTGTGTGTGTGTTGGGGGGGGGGGAGGTACGAAGCAGTATGCACCATGGCACGCAATCTTGTTAGCCAGTCGTAAACCGCATGACCTCTCACACTCAGTGCCAAAGACCAGAGCCCTGAGCAGCTGAAAGGATATATAGTCATTCACATCCAACACTGTAAGCAGGGCCATCTCACGGGCCTCTATTTCTTTTAGCATCAAGAGCTACGTGTTTCAATGTTGTAAATCGTCTTATCTAATATCAAAGTCGACATTGCAACTAACCGTTGCCATTGTCGCATAAAATGACTATAAATGGCAAGTTCTATGTACATACAATTGCTTAAGGGGCTGCCATTGTTGTGACGTTGTTCCAACGTTGAAATTCCACCTCCAGCACTGTCAACCAATGGCAACGTTGTTACAACGTGTGCTTGCTAACTGGGATATGTAGTTGATGTGTAGTTGACGCTTGGTCAAATGAGGAACAAATTTACTCAAAGCAGAGAAGAACCCTTATGCTTCCTCCTGCGGCATTGATTCGTAGAGTGTTTCTTTGTTGCCTGGGAGAGTTGAACCCATAACTTTGGAAACTTGCTTGCTACCCCTGAGCTGAATCAGGCGATGGAAGTGTATGCAGCAGAGAGATGTTGGGTCCACGCTCTGTGCTGATGAACGGCCCATGACTGCCAGGACAAAACAGCGGGCTGCCAGAATATTCTGCGCTTGTTGCAGAAATGGAGAGAAAATAGTTTGGATGGGAGGATGGAACAGAACGGAAGGAAAGACGAAGAGAGGGAGAAAGAGAGAGAGAGAGAGAGAGAGAGAGAGAAAAGAAAAAAAGGAGGAAGAGTCTTGTCATGTGGTGCTGGGCAGCTGTGAAAAGTGTTTGGCTGAGTTAACACTTTGCTCATAGCCCAAAACAGCACAAAGCAGAGCTCTGGCACGGGCCTAGCCCAGCTGTGGGCCACATCCGCCGCACAAACACTACCAGGCCGCTAACAAGTCGCTACGCTAGCGCTAACGTTAGCCAGCACCAGCTGAGGCAGCACACGTGTCTGATCCGGTACAGCTGGAGCTCCAGCCCCAGCTCTTCCCCCTCTGGCCCAGGATCAGCCATGACACCACCCCCGGGCTATGCCATCAAGGGCACGGCCAGCGGCAACAGCACGCACTGACGCCCTGTTGGGCTCGGCGTCGGCCTCATGGAACAAGTCCTACACGGCCTGTGAATTTTTAGTGTGTGTGTGTGTGTGTCTGTGTGTGTGTGCACGTGCGTGCATGCGTGCGTATGTGTGTGTGTGTGTGTGTGTGTGTGTGTGGTGTACGGTGTACAATATGTGTGTGTGTGTACAATGTGTGTGTGTGTGTGTGTGTGTGTGTGGTGTACAATATGTGTGTGTGTGTACAATGTGTGTGTGTGTGTGTGTGTGTGTGTCTGTGTGTCCTTGTGTGTGTATGTGTGTCCAAGAGGGAAGCACTCTTTCACACACTTGTACATCTCCAAGACGCACCTAATGTCTTGGGAAATAATGATGTGCATGTGTGTGTATGCGTGTGTGTGTTTTGTTCCATCTCCTGATGGTGCTACTGTTGCCAGATGACAGTGAGGGTGTGGGACACAAGTCAAGGACATGAGGTCACTAAGTGCCTCGCGAGTCCAACCAGGCCCAGAAGCTTTGCTCCGAGGGTCCAGCACACCAAGCCACTCCCGCCCCAATACGGGGGATTTCCACCCCTCATCCCCCCACCGCCCCCCCCCCCCCCATCGCTCACTTCTTTAGTGGCTTCTTGAGAAGCGGCCCTGTGTGTTCGGGGGCTTCGAGAGGCATTTTGATGGCCTCGGCCGAAACAGCCGCGTCTTTCAAGGCAGCTGCTGGCATTACGGCCGCATGAAGAGCGCCACACAAAGCCCCGCTCTGACACCGCACAGATTTGTGCACGTCGGGGGTGGAGAGGGCCAGTTCCTGCCCATATGTCCATGTGTCATTATTAATGTCCACTTTCTATACGCCTTTTTATGGGACAGCCCAATGCACAACAGAGGCCCTTAGTAGAGGCATGCAGAAAGAGCTGTGGGGATAGCATGTGGATCCTGGGGTTGGGCGGGGATGGATGTGTGTGTGTGTGTGTGTGTGTGTGTGTGTGTGTGTGTGTGTGTGTGTGTGTGTGTGTGAGTGCATGCACATGTGTGTGTGTGTGTGTGTGTGTTTGAGTAAGGGGGTGGGGTGTGTGTGTGTGTTACATAGACGGTCAATAAGTCTGGCGTGGCGTTATCTGTGGACGGGGGGATGAACGGGCATTCTCCTGCGCAGACAGGGCCATCTGTGGCCAACACAAACAGCAGCAATATTGCCACGGACACACGGACACTCTCATGGCTCTGGGCGGCTGCCGCGCATTCCTCCTCACTTCCACATCATGTTGGTAAACTCCCCACAATGTGTCTCTCTCTCTCACACACACACACACACACACACACACACACACACACACACACACACACACACACACACAGAGAGACACACACACAGACACACACAGACACACACACACACACACACACACACTTTCTCTCTCTCTGGAAGGGTGTGGGGCTGTGACTGTGACTCTTGGCTGGAGAAGTGATTTCAGTCAGCACTGGGTGTAGCTGAGAGGCTGTGGGCTGATACCTCTGGGAGTATTGGTGCACAGCGCAGTCACTCACACGGAGGGAAATGGGGCCTGCAGGATCTCTTCATCTTCTCCCAGGCTCATATATATATATGTTGATTTAGTTACATCTGTCAGCTGGGTGGGGCTCACGATGGATGAGATGTGCAGTTTGGGATGAACAATTCAACAGGAAAAGCAGCAGGCAAACAAATAACATCCTCTCTCTCTCTCTCTCTCTCTCACACACACATACACAAACATAACAGAGAGAGAGAGACAGACAGACAGACAGACAGACAGACACACACACACACACACACACACACACACACACACACACACACACACAGAGAGAGAGAGAGAGAGACACACTTTGACCACAAAATTATGCACTTCATACAGATACAGTATGTTCTCATTCAACACACCCATTAAGCTCAGAAAGATAAATCTAAGACTATACTGTATTAGTGCAACTCCGGGGACTTATCAGAGACCACTGCACCAAGGCCTTCACTAGCAACAATATTTACTTTTCTAAACAGCCCTAATGAGTAGCAGACAGACATCCAGATCTACGCGTTCAATTATTGCTGTTCTGGTGTGCTTTTGTTCCTGACTCCCCTGGCATCCAACAGCAATTTTACAGCTGTTAGAAGTTTAACAGCAGAGAGAGAGGGAGAGAGAGCGCATGCAGACCATATTGCTTTCTGGACTTGGGGAACAGAGATCCAGGAACGTGAATCAAAACACGCGAGTGAAATTAGCTCATGGTTACACACAGTGTGGAAACTCAAAAACATCAGAATTGGAGGGAGTTTACTGCCGGCATCATCACAAATAGCGCCCAGCAATCAAACTAAAGTGAGCAAAACCACAGAGTTAAAGGTCCACATACGTAAAGCGCTAAGCTACGCATTAGAATGTTGTGAAACTAGCACGCCAATTAAGAGGAGCTCTGTATCGCCATGGCACGCAGCCGTGCTATATGACATATTTCTCACATTCCCCACGCATGAGCCTGTAAACATGTGCCAGACTGCGCTTAGCGTAGAAGAAAAACGCTTACTGATAGTGGTGGTATATCTGTAAAAACATGTTAGTCAGAACATAACAGCAGTTTCGCGTTCTGGCCCCTGCTGAGGTTTTTGCCCTGAGGAATAAACAGATTTAAAGTTCCCTGGCTAGGGCCCCTTCACTGTTGGGGTAATTGCCCTGGGTAATTAAAGAGCTGCAAAGCAGCATAACGGTGGGCAATTCTTTACAATGTTTTAATGCTCCTTAATTGAAAACATAAGATTACATCCTTTTCCTGCCACCAACAGCAACAAGACCCTTAAATGGCTAATAATTTCACCCCTTTAACGATAGAACAAAACACAGATCTGTTATGATTGGTCAGGAGGAAGGAAGGCCGGGGCCAAGGCTACAAAGACACGTGAAGTGTGCGCACGGCTCCATCTTTTGTTCTCTGGAAAGTTTCATACAACGTATGGGCTGTAAAAAAATGCATACATCAGTGCGGGCATTGATGTTGGAGAACAAGGGGTTGGAAACGGTCCATCCACCATCTGTGGCAACAAACCATCTTTGGTGCTGACAGTTTGCAGTCAAAAACAGGGTTTTTTGAGGCAGCTGGTTTTCAAGGCAACGTTTCCCCCCCTTGATAATGAGATGAGTATGTTGCTTAGGAAACTGAGGATTAGGTTACTATTTGAACCCATTCTGAACAGGGCACTCACAAAAAAAAAAAAAAAAGAACTGGGAGAGTCAAGTTCCAAGTTCCAGCCTATTACTCCTTCCACAAACACATATCATTAAGAGTGTTCTTCCCACTGCCATTTTCTACAATTATCTATCACAATCCAAACCATTCTTTAGTATGCAGGAAAGTTAGCGGTCAAATGAAATGTATATGTAAGTCCCACAATATAGGGTCACATTGTACAGCCAGAGTCATCATTGCCAGACTTTGTTTTCTCTCAGTGTGATTTGAAATATGCTACTTTTAGGGCTTGAGCTGTGAGAGTCAAAGACAGCCGAATTTGTGATTGAGGTTGCGAGAGGATAGCGTTCCTCGATGGCCGTTAATTTGGTTAATTCCTACCCTCTGTTTTTGTTTAGTTTGAAAATAGGTGGGGCTTGGGCAGATTAATAAGGTCAACTCTGGCAAACATCTCACTCAGGAACATAAATAATGTTATTATTGCTTCAGCAGTGTTTAGGTTCCTCAAATGCTATGACTTCCACTGTGGAAAATGTGTTTTGGATAATCCGCCAGGATGGAATGATAATGAACACCAGTCCAAAAGGCAGCCCCTGACAAAGTGAGGGAGACACTCAGAGTCAGTTTCATGTTCTTTTTTCTCTCTCTAAATGGTAACTGATAGTCTTATTTAGAGTTGTGTCCTTACAGCCCCAAAACTCACTCAAAGGGAGACAGCTGTCTTTCACCTGGGTGGGGTCACAGACTGGGGGGGCCGCTGAGGTCAGGGGAGGGGGGGGGCAGTGAACTCATCGGGGGCTCACAGCCTCAGTATTCCACTCCTCCGAACATTCCTCGGCTCGGGCACACCCAAGGGGTTTGGGGTCCAGCGAGGAATTTCATACACACAATGTCATTCCTCAGACACCGGGAGTGGAGGATGGAGGTTGGAAGTGGAGGAGGGGGGTCACTGGGGAGGTGGTTGTGTGTGTGTGTGTGGGGGGGGGGGGGGGGGTCAGGGTGAGAGTCATCAGGATAAGGGGAGTAGGGGGAGAGGAGGAGGAGGGGGAGGAAGATTGGGGTTGTGTGGAGGTTGGGGTTTGGCAGGTGACGAAAGCCAAGGTGCTCCCTGGACGGTTTGGGTGGAGCGCCGGGGAGAGGCCCAGGGTGAGCTCCAGGCTCCGGCCTAAATCACCGGCTGACGTCAAAGACTGGAGTGAAAATACGCAGATGATGATGAAGAGGAGGAGAAAGATGAAGGAATCCTCCCCAAGGAGATATCCATCTGTGGAGAGGTGGAGAGGGGAAAGAGAGAGAGAGAAACAGATAGACAGACAGAAAGATAGAGAGAGATAGAGAGAGAGAGAGAGACAGACCGACAGACAGACAGAGAGAGAGAGAGAACCCCTCCCTGTTCCAGTGTTGTCTCTTCCTCCCCGGGCGCAGGGCATGCGGGTAATTACAAGGGCCGACTCTAAAGCTCTTGTCATCGCCGGCCGCCCCTGCTGGCCCCGCTGGCTGGGCAGCTGGAGCTGCGCTGTTTGTCTTGGTTTGGTCCGTCGCGGCCAATGCCCTCCCTCTGAGCTGTGCAGGAAAGTGGAAAGATGGCTATCTGGGAGATCTCCCCAGTCCGTCGCCTAGTCTGGGGCCGGCCGCTTTGTTAGCCGTGCAACAGTGGGACCGAGTCTCCCGCCTGCCTTGACCTCACGCCACTGCTGATAACGCAGCTAATCTGACCAAGCCATCGCTGTCCGCGGTCTTATATCCTCTCATAGAGGTTTGGCCTCGCCTTATCGAAACAGGCTGGAATGTGAAAAATATCACACCAAGAACCTGACACCTCGGTGGAGTGAGAGAGGCGCTGGTTTAGCCTAGCAGTGCTGCCTGTCCACACACTCACACACAGACCTTCTTAATCGCCGCCACTGGGCTGCACAAGAGTTGTCTGCTAAAGGGCTTAGTGGTCTGCGCGAGCCTCGGAAATGAGATTCCCACTAATCACCAATGAAACTAATCACCAGTGACCAGGCTACTGCAGGGGCCTTTTAGGGGGATTAGTGAAAGCCCGCTATGAGCTGTTACTTTCTCTGTGAGTGTGTGTGTGTGTGTGTGTGTGTGTGTGTGTGTGTGTGTGTGTGTGTGTGTGTGTGTGTGTGTGTGTGTGTGTATTGTGCTTCCCCAGTAGGTCATGAAACAGGTTTGGAGCCTAACCTCTAAAACAGATCGCTTACAGAGTCATCTGTTATATGTGTGACTCCTTGTTTTATCCCTGGTGTTTTCCCAAACATGA
The DNA here is from genome assembly GCF_963854185.1 of Sardina pilchardus. Classification (NCBI taxonomy): domain Eukaryota; kingdom Metazoa; phylum Chordata; class Actinopteri; order Clupeiformes; family Clupeidae; genus Sardina; species Sardina pilchardus. The sequence goes on along the minus strand of NC_085000.1, from coordinate 567,837 downwards.
GCAGTGAGGAAAACGAACATTCTCTCTGTCAAAGTTGTCGTTCCACCTTTCCTGGTTACTGTAAGTTAGCCCCGATCCGGCTCACACGCGGCAAGCGTCATCCGGGGCACACAGACGCTGTGGCATTCCACCGGTCCCTGGCTTCTCCCCGATCTCACAGGCTCGGCCAGCTCTGGGTCTCTGCAGCTGCTTAGTATGATGCCACATGCTGTGACAGCGTCTAGATAAAACAAACAGCCCGCGTCCACTCACTCTCTCGCTCGCTCGCTCGCTCTCTCTCTCGCCGGTTGGTTTGACTCCATGCAGCGCGAGAGAATCTGGTGACCACATTTCATGCCCGTCCAGAGGCGAGTGTTGCCGGAGAACAATACGCTAATCTGTTCTGCGGCTGTGGTGACGTCATGCGAGAGGGGCCAGGAATTTTGGAGCTCCAGGGCCTCGGTTGCCCCTAGGGGGAAACGGGGGGGAGTGGGGGTTAACGGGATTCCAGAGAGCATGTGATTCTGAGCCGGAGTCAGCCCGGATGTGGCCCGAGTCTGACTCAGTGTCAGCAGCTGTTTGGGAGGTCATCTTGAAAGTGACCACAGAAGATGGATTCATAAGAAAGCGATTTTACTGTCATTCATCGCCCCGATGTTTCATATTCTGGGAAAAGCCCACATTTCTGAAGAACATAGAGCACACTATGTGTGTACTAACACAAACTGAGCTGTTAAGAGTCCAAACTATTATTATCTTGAGGGTTTTGTAGATGAAACAAAAACAGAATAAAACATCAAGCATTTGATCTATGTGTGTGAGTGTGTGTGTGCGTGTGTTTGCATGTGTGCCTCTGTGTGCAAATATGTGCATCTTAACACATATGTTTATACTTATTTATGCATACACGCGTGAGTGTATTTGTTTGCCAGCATGTGTCCATATGAGCTCCTCCGCATGTGTGTGTGTGTATGTGTGTGTGTGTATTTGAGTGTGTGTGTGTGTGCGTGAGTATGTATGTATTTGTATTACATGGGAATCAGAGCTGGGAGGATGTCGGGTCTGGGAGTGAAACAAAACCAAATGTGGGTCCTGGCTTCAGTTCAGGCATCCACACGCACACACACACGCACACACACACACACACACACACACACACACACACACACACACACATGCATGAAGCGATGATAACAAATCCACCCCCCTCCCCCCATCCTCCATAGGTTCCCTCCCCACTTCACTGGCCCTGTGATAGTACTACATCCACAAGCCAAAGTCAGAGAGTGGGGCCCCAAACATCTGCTATGGTAACCCCGTTTGCTATGGCAACGGGTCCAGTAAAAATGAACTAATCGTGTGTCTAAACTGTCCATGCTCCGGGCCTGCGTCAGCCCTGACACATGGGAATACGTGCTCTCCTCTGTGTGTGTGTGTCGGAGAGAGAGAGAGAGAGAGAGAGAGAGAGAGAGAGAGAGAGTTAGAGTTTGAGGGAGAGAGAGAAAAACAGAGACAGGGATTTTGTGTGTGTGTGTGTGTGTGTGTGTTTGTGTGCGACCGAGTCCAAGTTATGGTACCGTCACAAGACACACGGGACACCCAGCTGGAATGATATGCTCGCTGGAATACTCCGAATTGTGTGAAAACTGTGACGGCAAACCACAAAAACGTTCCCTTATTTTGACAGTCTCTGAAACACGGCAAAACACGAGCCGTGGTAATTGAACCAAATGCTCTCTCTCACACACACACACACAAACACACACACACACACACGCACATACACACCAAAAACAGAGTCATTCTACACCGACCACCAAGCAAGGTCCGTTTATTTGTCTGCGATAAAAGCCAGACGAGACTCATCCATCTGCGGCTTCATTGTGGACGACGGACACGACCACAGCCGTCTCGAGAGCTGTCACCAGCAGGCCCAGAGTCCCCCCCCTCACCACCACCACCACTGCAGCTCCTCCTCACATGCACCATGAACCCCTCCCCCCCCCCACCACCACCACTGCAGCTCAGCACATGCACCAGGACTCTCTTGACCACACTAGTTAGAGGGAAGACTCAGGCTGAGGGGGGAGAGGGATAGCCCAGCCTGTGTGTGTATGTGTGTCTATCTGTGTGTGTGTGTGTGTGTGTGTGTGTGTGTGTGTGTGTGTGTGTGTGTGTGTGTGTGTGTGTGTGTGTGTGTGTGTGTGTGTGTGTGTGTGAAGGCGTACGTTCGCAGTAAGAGACACCTGCGGGCTACTCAAAGCCTAGCTGTTTATGGGCGTTGCATGAATAACTGTTTATCGTGAGAACGTGCGCGATTAATGTGCATTGCAAGGCCTGTTTTTTGGATGAGGTGCCAGAGCTGTGTTTTGGACGAGGCTGTTCCTGTGCTGTGGAATGAGTTTTCTCAAGTGATTATTGTATCAATAATATTTTCCAGACTGGCCAGGAGGATTTAGCTCTGGGCTATAATAACATTTTTAAAAGCTTTAGGTTTTAACCTCAGTCAGGTCAATTAAAATTATGACTTAGCATACCATGCACACTTGGCAATGCCATCTGGGCAGAAATCATTTCAGATGAGGAAGAAAAGCATATTTCACTGGCCTGAGCACAGCACAATATCATATTTATTCCTGCAGTTCAGCTTGATTCATTTGTCCAAATGTTATTCCATGATTGTATCAGTATACCTCAGCTTAGAGTAGTTTCAGATCTGGGGAATATCAGACTCCATAGAGGAAGATACTTGACAGTGGGCAAAGATACAGGTTTTGCAGTAATTCCATAGGAGTATGTAGTTGTACTGTACAGTAATGTTTTCCAGTTGTGCACTCTCTTCCCCGTGGGCCCTGACTGTTGATGCGTGAGAGCTCGCTGTAGCCGTTGCAGACATATGGAGGTTTCCTCTTTCGGGCGTGGCGGCGTCTCTGGAGCTGATCTGAGAATGGAGGGGGGTTGTGTGTTTGAGGGGGGGGGGGGGGCTGCTCTGCACATGTGTGGGCTTCCCCCTCCACCAGGCTCTCCGACGCGTCCCGGTGGTGTTGACTTTATGGAGGGTGGGTGGGTGGGTGGGATGGGACGAATCAGGACAGCACAGGACAGGGTGGACCGGAATGGACTTCCCCACCAACCGGCCGCATTCTGGAGCCTGGGTGAGAATGACTGGGTGTTCTGGAATGTGTACGGCCCAGCCCAACGCCCCACGCACAGCTGCTCACAGGGGGAGTGTGGAGGAGTCCAACAGGTGGCGCATTTAGGGGTGCCTAATCTCCACGCTTTACTGTCGCTTGGGCAGAAATATGTGGATTGCCACCCGGAAGTGGGGTCCCCTAAGAGAAGTCTGGTTTACTGACAGCATATGTGTGTATGAGAGAAAAGGCAGGCAGATGGATGAAGACACTCTGTAATACTCATCTATGGTCCAGGTGAAAGCCTCAACAGACCTCACTTGCGCTAACTGTGAATCACCAGGGCTTCCTCTAAAGCGCCAGACAGCAGCTTCCTCTGGGGCTGAGCCCAAGCTCACCACGCAGCCAGCTCTCCCACTCCGTCATTTCATTAGACCCAAATAAAGCCCACCGCTCCTTTATTTAGAAAGAGGATCTCTCCCACAGGAGGAAGCACCGGGGCGGGTTAGTCTGGGGTTACACAACTCTCCAGCAGTGTGTGTGGTGTGTCTGTTTGTGTGTGTGTGTGTGGTGTGTGTGTGTGTGTGGTGTGAGTATCTGCCACGCCTGCGGAGGGAGCATTACCTCACGCTCAGGTTAACTGCCCCCACTGCTTGTGCAAACAGTCCACATGAGGCCGCCCAGCCTCACAGGAGGGGCAGAGGGCAAGCTGTTTAAACGTGACCCCTTTACCACCCGCGTGGCAGCCTGCTGGAGCCTAGTGAGTGTGTAGTAATCATCCGCTGCCATCGCCGGTGCCCTCCAGAGTGACCTCCCTCTCCCTTGGCGTCTGTGAGGTCAACTCAGGTCTGGTGGGTACAGACAGTGGGTGCCGATCAGGGATGTAGTGGAGGCTAAATGCAAGTACATTTGAGAAATAGAGTTTATCCACCTCTTATTGCAACTTTTAACATTCAAAAACCATACTGTATTATCCACATTCACAATATTTGCATTCATCAACACTCTAGGAACCATTTAACACTGGCTGGCAGTGATGGTCAAGCGTGGCATGACGATGCCAGACTACGTGTCAGTTCAGATCCTACTGGGATTAGTGTCTGGAAACAGACTGCAGTGAAGAGATTTTGTCCGCTCTTTGTTCCCTCAAATAGCCAGGAGGGTCAACTAGCTTTACTATGCTATCAGCAAATGTGTATGATCTTCATAATGTAAGCCCACTACGACAGGGAAAATCCTTATGGGTGAATGTATTCTGAATTTATAAGTACTGCTGTTTGTGATTGTTGATACTGTAATGTGCTTTTCCCACAAGCATGGTTCTAATCTGAACTGCAGTTGTGACTAATTCAGGATGTACCATGTAAAGCTATCAGCGCCAGTTGAAATGGCAGACAGATTGGAGACAGATTTGATTTATCTGCAGCTGGTATCATATAAATTCATCTATTCCCACACAGCAGAGTCTGAGCCAGGAGAGTTCATATGCAGTATGCCTGGACTCTAGTCTTATTGACTTGAATTAGCACTTCTTACTCCAAAGATCTCTCAACTTGCTTGTTAGCTTGTTTAGCTTCATCATTGTTCCTTGCTTGAAAATGGCTTTGGATAAAAGCATCTGCCTGGTGAATAAATGCAGATATAAGTGTAAGATATGCGTTGTGATGGAGCCACAAACACACCTGACCATATTGTTTGTGTGTTTTCCTGTGCCCTAGGTGGACTCTGCCAGGACGCCACCGATGCCCCTGCCGATGCCCCCGACAATACTGACCCCACTGATGCCCCCGATGGAGACCCCCAAACTTCTATTGACATCACTGCACCCACAGACCTGCCGGATGTAGGTGAGTGTCTGAGACTCAGGAGCAGGAGCTACGAGGAGATGAGCACATAAAAGGATTATCAAGAGGGAGCGCTATGAGACAGTGGGGGTCTTGGTAGCACAAGGCACTCACTCACTCCTAGGTTTTCCAAACACAGGGTTGGTTATTCTGACTAGGGAGGTGACGCATCAGAGAAAGATGACGCTTCAATGCAGATCCATAAACATCCAGTCACCCAGTCCAGTCCAGTCATCCCTGGCCCTGCACCCAAATGCACCCAATATATACAATGGACCTTGTGAGGGCACAGCTAAATGATAATTGATGAAACAACGTCACATAAATATAACCTGCTGACTTTTGTAAATGCGTCAGGTGACACGGACAAAACAGACGGCACCTCGGGCACGGCGGCTCCCGACACCACCGGCGATGATGCTGCCGCAGCCCCCGAAACAGGCGCCACAGCCGCCCCAGCCGCCCCGGACACCGACTCTACCGACCCTGCCCCAGCCCGCGGCGACGGCGGAGAGGGGAGCCTCGACACCAATGCTCCCGTGACGCACCCAGACATCATCGTCAACAGCCAGATCAATTTCATCTTCCCAGAAGACCCCAAAGACACCATGGCAACTCACGCACCAAGCACCGTAGTCACGGAGTCTGCAGCTCCTTTGGTGAGTGATCCAGTGGTTGATCTCATATTGATCCACTAGAAAATAGCACGATCACAGACATAAGCAAACACCAAACATAGAGTAGGCCTACATTGTATGATTACAAAACAAATCATACCATATGGTTAAACCATAAACCTGATTTTGAACTTGCACAAAACTGAGCTATAATAGAACAGTATTTCTGCAATGATTCCTAACAATCTTCCACTCCTACTCAGGTATCGGTGGAATGTGTGACCGAGGATGTGGTGAAAGACAGAACTATGGTGAAGCTTGAGTTGGCAAATGCGCTTCCTTGTGTAAGTATCTGATTTTGTGAAGAATATGGTTACCTGATATTACCATGGTGTAAGGTGTAAAAAAACAAACAAACTAATCATTTACAACATGATGAACAGTTTGTCCGTTGAATATTTAGCGCTCTGCCTCTTCCCGTTATGTAGGCCTATAAGCGGAAGCCTCACGTGGTATGACAGCATATATATGTCATGAGAGGATCGGAGTTGAGCGTATGATCAATGTTTCCTGTTCGAAAGATAAACATGCCTTGGTGGTGAGACTCCCCTGGTTCATGGAAGGGAAGCTCTGGTCGCTATGCCACGTCCAAAGCTTCCTTATCAGTCCTCTTGCACCTTGGACAGGGAGGAAACGTCGTTCTTTTTGACAGTTAGGGAGATTAATAAGCCTGGGAAGACTGTTAGCGTTAGCGCACAAGGACAGTGAGTGTGGATGGCGACCTGTCCGTCACGGCTACGTGATCGGAACATAATCCCCCACAAAAAGACTGGCATTTCCTTTTGGGGTTTAAACAGTCAAAGGTCATAAAAAGACAGGAAGTGAATGGGGAAAAATGTGTTATTGTTGGGTTAGCAAACGTTTTAGTCACACCATATGTAGTAACGTGGTATCATGTGTGGGATTTTGCATGTGGCAGCAGCAAGCCAGTTGTGTTCAAACTTAGGGCACATCTTTCTTATACAACATTCCTATAAAATATTCAAACAAAACAAAAATGTTGTGAAAGACAAGAGTAAACCAAAGAGGTCTTACGGCACAGCAAAGTCTAAGTAGGGTTGCAGCCTTTGTAAAAGTAGTGACAAGAACAGCATATTGTACCATGTACATGACACCCCAACTGGGATTCCCATTATGAGTTACATTACAAGGTGAAATAGCGAGTCTGGTAATGCAATTCTCTGACTTGTAGCAGGGAACACAGGGTAGCCTGAGGAACCAGAGACAGGACCCCCTGAAGTAAACGGGGAGGGTGAGAGAGAGAGAGAAAAAACACTCTCTGTGAAAAAACACAGGGAGCGTTTACGTTCACAGCGAGAGTGCGAGTTTGTGAAAATGCTGGAAAACAGTAACATCTTAAACACAGTGTCTGTGTTTGTGTTGCTTTTCCCCATAAATCCCCCCTTAGCTCCGCCAAAAGAGTGGAAAAATCTCTCATTGAGAAAAGTCTAGGAATGTGGTCGCTGAAAAACAGACCCCCCGAAAATATTCCCACGAGAACCAGTCTGGGAGCAGTCTGAGCATGAAGTCAACTCTGTGTCAATGAGGGCTAATAGCAATAAGCAAAACAAAGATCTGTCACACTCAAGTGATCGGAAGTCCGTCACAAACATTATGTATTTGGGAAGGCATTAGGTCACTGGAAACACAGGACGACTTAACACTGATTTAAGGATTTGGTCAACCACCAAAAGTAAACAGCTTCCTTGTATTTGTGAAGTATGAGTAGGCCTACTTTCAGTACAAAGGCCTATCCAAGAATTCAATTAAGGAAGTGAGAAAGAGAGAGAGAGAGAAAGAGAGAGACGCATAGACGGAAACCAGACCAGAGATGAAAACACAACTCTAGATCTCCTCGGCTGTTCTAACAGCGTTAATGTTAAAGCCATACCTCTGCCTGGCGGAGGGTGGGTGAGAATGCTCCGGTGGGGAACAGCGTGAGACAGCAGGCAAGGGAGTGGCCATCGGGTTGGGAGTCGTCGGCCGTCGGCCGTCAGTCGTTGGTGTTGCCTTAAGGCCTCTGAGGCACTGTTGCAAGTGAGAGAGGCACAGGACAGCAGGGAGTGGCTAGCTGTCGGCTTCTATTAGCAGAGCCACAGTGTGTGTGTGTGTGTGTGTGTGTGTGAGTGTGCATGTGTGTGTGAGTGTCCATGCGTGTGCGTGTGTGTGTGTGTGTGTGTGTGTGTGCGTGCATGTGCTGTTTGTATGTGCGTGTGTGTGTGTGTGTGTGTGTGTGTGTGTATTTGCTGGCCAGGGAGGCCAGAGGACGTCTGGATCACATTAGCAAGTGAGCGGGATCACTCCCAGGCACGTTGTGCAATTCAGTGATATCATAGTGCAGGACAAGGTAGGAGACTGGGTGGGGGAGGGGGTGTGGTACACGTGCTGGATCCATTTGCTTTTACCTTCTTCCATTCAACTTCTGCTCAGCTAGTCACCTATCAGCATGTACTGTATGCTGTTACATGTAGAAACCTGGACAAAAGAGCAGATGCTGTATACGCAAACATTCAGAGGTATTTTAATAGTATGCATGCATACAAGCACATGTACTCACATGCACACAGAGACACTTAGAGGGAGAGAGAGAGAGAAAACGTTTAAAGTGAAAGTGAGAGTTTAATGCAACATTAAAATGGCTTATTAAAACAGCTTTGCTATGTGGTTCTGAGTGTGTGGCTGTTTCCAGACAAACACCTTAAGCTCAGCAAAGTGCACTGCAAGCGCCAGGGTCAGAGAAGAGCCTCCCCCACTCACTCCCCTACTCACCCCCACCCAAACTCCCCCTCGGTCCCCTTACCAGTGACCAGTGCTTCCATCTTCTGCTCAGCTTACACGGAAATGCCTTCAGCTTAGGCCACAGTGTCAACAAACATCCACTGCAGTCTTCCCCTGCGGCTGTTCCCTTTCTGATAACATACCGGAGGCTAGTTCTACAACTGGGCCTGGTCAGAAGGACCATAACCAGGGCTTGTTCTAATAGTTCTAGTGTAGTTCTGCAACATCATCCGATTAAACAAATGGGTCATAAGTTGACCTGAGACGTGTGTTGGTTGTGTTATCTGCCAGGGTTGGAATCCTGAGCCCACTGTTGTGTTGAGTCTGTGTATCTTTGGGTAAAAGCATGCACTAAACACCTGTTGCTTTACTTGTTGATCCTCTGCTACAGGATACCATCAAGCAGGCTTTAGAGGAGGACTTCTGCCGGGACAGACAAGTCTGCGAAGTTTTGATTGCCCAGGAAGGGGAGAAGTTGATGCTGTCTGGGGCAACTATTGAGGGTAAAGATTACTTCTTGTTATGAATATCAGAAAAGTTGCATTCCTCTTAAAATAATGTGTATAGACTCTTTCAACTGACTTTTTGTGAAGCATTAGTCCAATTCATTTTTATTTCAAAGTATCTGCCTTGGGTTTTGATTGTTTCAATCGTAGATTCTCTAGAAACAGATTGAAAGGGTCTATACTAACATACTACAGCTGTGTCCTGACATACTATAGTTGTTTACATACCGCAGCTGTTTACATTGTTGTTGTTGTTTTCCCCTCCTAGAAAATCCAGCAGAGGCATCCAAGATGTTCCAGGGGGGAGAGATAAAAAATAAGGTATGAACTTTGTTGTGTGTTTGATAGAATCAACTGTGTTTGAGTGCTACATTTCTAAAACGTGCCCAGATATGCATTGTTGATGTGACCCATATATTTAGTTAGCTGTGCATTTCTACACACTGTATAAACAGACCACAACACAGACATATTGAGTTTCCAGGGTGCAGAAAAGGGAAATTGGTGTGTGTGTGTTTGTGTGTGTGTGTTGGGGGAGGGGGTGAATCAAAATGCAGTTTAATATCTTGATATCCCTGAGTAAAGCAAACACACAGGCAGCCACCAGGGTGAGGAATCTCCAATAGGCTCCCTGTGAGACCCCCGCCCTACACACATACACACACGCACACGCACATGTGCACACACAGGCCCCCGCCCTACACACACACACACACACACACACACACACACACACTAGCCCCCAGGGTCTCCACTGATGTCAGGCCCCGCTCACACATCCCTGTTAATACATCCCTCCCTCCCTCCCTCCCTTCCTCCATCTCTCTGTCTCTTTCCGTCCTTTCCCTCCCTCTATCCCTCCCTCACTCTCTCTCTCCCCTTATTCCTCTCTTTCTCCATCTATCCCTCCCTCCTTCTGTCCCTCCCTCTCAGTCTCTCCTGATCACTCCCTCCGTCAGCTGGAAGTCATCTTTGGCTTTGGTTTGAGTTGACTGAGGGCAGGAACTTGCGCAGGGTCCACCCAAAAACTCCTTCATTCTCCACGCACATACTCACACAGACTCACACCCACACACACACACACACACATTCACCCCCCCCCCGCCCAACAGACACACACACACACACTCTCTTGCACGCTTATACATATACAATTACACAAGGGTATTCTCCAACAAGGCAACTTGCTTGTGCACGCACGCACACACACACACACACACACACACACACACACACACACAAATTCACACACACTTACACACACACACAAACACACACATTCTTGAGAGTGAACTGTTCCTTCGGAATCACTGTTTGTATCATAAAGCAACACCACTAAATATTCATCCCACAAGTCATGTAGGTGGGCTGCCTGCGCTTTGCTTGTGGTCACCACGCGGAACACACTCCTCAGAGAGCTGGCATCCTACAAAAAATGTTTTGATAAACATTCCACCCAATGTGTTTGCAATCAAGAGTCTTTCATTTTCAGTTGATTCACACAAAGAAATCCATCATGTGACATGTCTAGTCTTTGTGCCTGTGCTTTGGGAAGAACTGCACGGTCAGGGGGATGTTTGATCTACATCTGAAGTCCATTGTTGTTGTTTTTGCATCGTAAAGAAAAGTGCTGTGTTTCTTGTATCCCCTCTCTATTAACTATGCACAAAGACTATAAAATGCAGCATTAAATACGCCAAGCTCACATGCATTTAGTGAGCACCACTCAACTGACAAGGAGTGTGTGTGTGTGTGTGTGTGTGTGTGTGTGTGTGTGTGTGTGTGTGTGTGTGTGTGTGTGTGTGTGTGTGTGTGTGTGTGTGTGTGTGTGTGTGTGTGTGTGTGTGTGTGTGTGTGTGTGTGTGTGTGTGTGTGTGTGTGTGTGTCTGTGTGTGTGTGTGTGTGTGTGTGTGTGTGTGTGTGTTTGCTTCCATATTGATGTGGCTGACCCTAACTCTGTGCATGTCCCCTTTGCTGTGTGTGTAGCTGACGGTGCTGAAGTCGGAGCCGGTGGTGAAGCAGGGCTCTGCTGTGCTCGTCTCCATCCTGGTCACCGGCCTGCTGCTGGCCGCAGGGCTCATCGGAGGCTACGTCTGGCTCAACAACCGCAAGGGCAACGGGAAGGGAGTGAGGCTGGTAAGAGAACCTTAACCCTCTGAGCCCTATTCTTTAAGGCATTAGCACGGCCTTTAGTTCAAAGCATTTGTCCTGGTCATTGTAAGTGTCATTCACACATGCTATATATTGTTTGTTTATTTTTTTCAACACAGTCTAGGCTACCCAGATATACCACAATGTCATGTGTTAATAATTGCATTGATTTTATGATGATTTTTAATATGCTGCTCTGGTTTATAAAATGGTGACGGTAAATTAATGATAATGATTGGCTACACCAACATGCACTCTTAAAATGAATGTGTTAGAAACAGCACAACTGTGTTGACCCTATCTGGACATATGTGTTAAAAACAACACAAGCTGTGTTATTTTGAACACAATTGTTTTAAGAGTGTTTTGTCACTCGCGAAACCTTCTGTGCTGGCTCATTTCAGTCCTCATTGGGCATGTTCACTGTTGCTGTTCACTTACTTGTACAACTGTTAAAAGTTAGCACAAAACATCTCATCATCATGGTACGATTTTAGGAGTACTGAATCCACATAGCACGATTTTGGCCTTGTTTAATAAAGTGTCAGCTTTTTAAACTGTATACTAACAGAGACCCTTATCTCTGTGCTTTTCAACCACAAGAGACCAAACACCACTTTTAGGCTAATTCACCCTCATTTGAAATAGATTTACGGATTCTGAAATCCTCGTGGCAGAGCGAGCAGCTATTTCCCCCCAGTCCCTCCACTCACTCTCGGTTTGTGTCCAAAAGTCTGGGTGGGCATCACCAGGCCTGCCCCTTGCCAAGCTCCTAAGCACATCCGAGTGCTTTCAATCGCACACCTCACTCCAAACACGTCGACTGCCCACCACCGCTGACCAGCCCACCTCGTTTGTTTTGGAAAGGGTCGATGGCACCTCATTATGCGGGCGCAATAATTAATAGGCAGAGACTGGCAGTGTATCTGAGGAAGGGAAAGAGTCCTTCATTTTGTCTTTTTGGCTGCACACAAAACACACACACGTGTGCGCGCTTGCAAACACACACACACACACACACACACACACACACACACACACACATATCCGTGTGCATATGCACACACACACACACACACCCTGCCTGTGTCGGCTGCTCTTAGAGATGTGGACACACACACACACACACACACACACACACACACACACACACACAAGCAGTTGGATTCTTGTGTGCTTCCCTCACTTCACCAAGTAGAAGCAGCTGTTTCTGGGGCCTGCCCTCTTGACGTCATCTACACAAGACCCTGCTGCATTGCACTGAGCTGTGCTGCACTGTGCTACACTATGCTGAGCTGTGCTGGGCTGTTCTGGGCTGGGTTGTGTTGGGTTGTGTTGGGTTGGGTTGTGTTGGGTTGTGTTGGGTTGTGGTGTGTTGGGTTGTGTTGGGTTGTGTTGGGTTCTCTCCCTCTGCCTCCAGTGCAACTCAGGGTTCCTCTCACAGAGACGCACAAACACAAACAGCAACAGCAACAGCAACAGATCCACACCCATAAGGCTGCGTGTAGAGAGCGCAGCCCCACCCACACAGGGCGCCGTGCTGGATGTTTGCTATTGCGCTGCCTCATCAGAACCAGCAGGATGTGTTTCTGAAGGAGGTTTTAACAGCTACTCACAGAGCGCACTATGTGTTTCAACAATGTAAACAAACACAGCAAGCCAGCTGAAAATGAGCGGGATATGTGAAATGCACATGAGTGTTGCACATAGACGTGTAAACATTGAAATCTTTAATATTCGATAGCGTTTCCCCAAAGTTAAATATTTGGTGCTAACCCTTTAAAAAAAGGAGAGAAGCACTAGTGGTGTGCGTGGTAGGCTGAGCATGGAATGCACAGGCATTTCTGCAAGCGTTTATTCTGACTGTAGATTTACTTCCCAAGCGGTTCACAGCTTTCCCCACTCTATGTGCAGCTCTGGAATACATGGCATACAGTATACACACTGACAACTGTTCCCCGGTGGACAGCCTATGCTACTAAACACTTCACACTATACAGGTTTTCCACAATGAGAAGTTTACAGTGCTGCCAGATAGTGCATGCCAAAGTTCACAAGATTTCTCCCCAATGAAAAGTACAGTACATTCTAAATAATAGCCCACATTGACGTAGACATGATCTGACCGCTAACATGGCTGCTTCCCCTTGGTCCTCCAGGCTGAGGACTCTTACCCAGTGGATGAGGAGAACCAGGGCAACACGCTGGTGTCTGTGGCCCCCCTCAACCCCCCTGAGCCCCAGGAGAAGCCCAGCCTCAACGGGGAGTCCCCTGATGGAGTGAAGACCCAGGCCCCCGCCGCCACCAACGGACACTCCACCGCTAAGACCCCCGTGGCTGATACTGAGCTGTGAGGGGGAGAGAGGGACAGCCAACCTCCCCCCCTCCATCCTGGCCCGCCCCACTTTCACCCTCGACACCTACTCCCCACAGCCCAAATAGCCAGCCAGATCTCCAAAGCCGGAATGAAGCCAGATCTGTACAGGAATCAGCTGCTATCTGGGCACACACACACACACACACACACACACACACACACACACACACACGTGTGACATGTGGACAGTCATATACAAATACACACACACTGAACGCAAATTTGCTCCCACATTCATTTTGGAGACAGAGCAAGTGGCACACACACACACACACACACACACACACACACATTTCTTCAAACTCCTCTTTCTCCTCAGTGACTTATGATTATATCCACAAGAAAGCCCCATAAGCTGTGTAACAGTATTGATGATGAAAATGTCAACCTAATGGTGGTTCAGTAAGAATTTGAATTCTGAATTATGAATAGGTATTGTATGTTCACCATAGAAGTCACTGATGTGAATGATGTCTGACTGGTACCTGACTTAGATTGTGTGAGGGCACAGTAGCCAGGTATGGATGACTGGTGAACCAAATGACAATGATAGTCAAGGTGATGTTATTAGTGATGCATTTGGTATGCAGAGGTTGTAGAGGTTGGCCTGTGGCTGGCTGCCCTTAGACGTCTGGTCAGGAGGAGAGGGGAGGAGAGCTCTCCATACGTCACCACTGGCCTCTGTGACTGCAGCAAACCATCCTAAAACCCTGTGCCTTTTCCAGCGTATTTCAAAAGCCTCCCAAAAGCACACACAACCACACACACACACACACACATACACATACAGACACACACATACACTCCCAAAGGGTTCGTACACACCTCCCAGGCGGCCGTGGCTGCTGGGCTAGTGACCTGAGTAGTTGTACACCTTCACATCTGTTTACAAACAACCCTGAACCAAGTCAGCGGGAGCTATGTGTTTATTCGGGTGTTCTGACTGAGTGGTCAAGTTTGAATGTTCGTGTTTGCGAAAGTGAGTCTTTGGTGAGCGAATACCTTAATGTCCCATGTTTTGAAATGCCGTGTGCTTGTATTGAAGCTAGTATATGCTTTGTTCATGTGTGTGTATGTTGTTTGCTTGTATGCGTGTGTGTGTGTGGGGGTTGGGGTTGGGGTTGGGGCGGGGGCAGGGGGGCGGGGGGGCGGGGGGTTTGGGGTTAGACCTGTCGGTGGCTGACAGGCTCTCTGTGTGTGTCATGTGGTGATGCGCAAGTCTTGCATAACTGTTTGTCTCAGCAAAGGACAAAGTGATGAGTCGGAGGAGTGGGGTCGGTCAGAGAGGGGGCTCCTCTGTGACGTCCTTAGACGTCCTAATATCACAGACTTTCTGCTCCACTTGTACATTAACATCCTCCAGTTCATTACTGCAAGCAGCCAGGATTGTTCCATCCAGGCAGCACAAGCAAACATCATAAGCAATCTCAATGTGTTACTGAAAACTGATCATTTTTTTGGAGTGTGTATTTGTACAGCTTTGTAATTCAGTATTATGCCTTCGATTTTTGAAAAAGTACCTTTGTAATAGAGTAGTTATGCGCATAGTCGTAATTGTTGTTAACTTTTTTTTCGCTTGTTTGTGTTTTGTATTCTTTTTTCCCTTCTTTGCTCATACCTTCTACTGTACATCAGCCTTAAGCCAAAGAAAAACACTGTGTGTGTGTGTGTGTGTGTGAGTGTGTGAGAGAGAGAGAGAGAGAGAGCACGAGAGACAGATGCAAACTGTGTAAGAGTGTGAAAGTGTGAGAGACAGCCACATAGAAAGTGTTTGAGTGTGTGTGTGTGTGTGTGTGTGTGTGTGTGTGTGTGTGAGTGAGAGAGAGAGAGAGAGATTCATTGAGTGTTGTGCTGTTGCCCGTGATCATATAGTGGTCATCTTTGTGCCTTTCTATTTGTATAGGCCTGATAATGTACAGTTTTTTAATACAAAATATCTGGCATGTTTTTTTTTTTATTATCATTATTTCTCCCCTAAATTGTTCAATCAACATAACTGAGTGAACAACATCAAAACAAAACAAACAAAATCAGTCTGTTAATCTGTTAATGGAAGCAAGGCCACTTGTGTTAAGGGCAGCATTGGCTTGTTGTCTGTGTCGCTATGACAACAGCATGTTTATTTTAGTAATTTTCCATTGCAAACCACAAAATGTACAATTCTGCTTTAAATGTTGTGACACTGACTCCCCAAACAGCAAATCACACCTTTATGGTAGTTAAGAAGTGTTTTATATGTGAGTAATAGCTTAGTGAATACTGATGCTTAACTGATAATGTAAGAATTCTCATGATCACAAACACAAATGTCTGTTTTTTTTATTCACTTTTATTTTTCAATTTAACATTCCCTAGCAATATTATTTCATTTAAATATTCAGTTTCCCTTAACTGATGTTCAAGGACAGGAATAAAAGTTTGAAAAAAAACGTTTTTTCGACTTGATTTGTTAATATGCTTCCTAATTTGTGTAAATCGGGGTTAATGCTGTGATCAATAAGCATACATTGTCCTTCACATAATTTACAGTGATATGTAGGTTCGTATATCCGATGTAAAACAGAGTACAGAAAAGATAAACATACTCATGATATGTATACATAGGACATCCACTGAGATTGAGAAATTCGAGATGATTGTAATTTGTAAGCCAACAGAGAGCAGTCTGCATGCATGCGCAGAGCAAAGCCTTGGGTGTGGCTCTTAGAGACAAAGGACTGTGAAATGTACAGCTCGTCCCAATCCTATTTCAGCAAACCCCTTGCAAGAAAGGAGTAGTGGGATAAATACGCCATAAACACGGTCAATAGGAATATGCAGAAAGGCTCAAAGAAGCCCACTAAGTTGAGAGAGCAGCTCTAGCTGGCCACATCACAGCCGAGCAGCGCAGACATCTGCTTCACATAAACAATAGTGATGAGCTCACACAGGACATCTGTAAGTCGTACTGGCTGGGTGGGTCCTCGAGTGTTCTTCATCTAGGCGGAGTTCACGGTTCAGAAGCAGCTCAAGAACGCATGCCGTGATTCACTCTGTTTGCAAAAAAGAACCCTCTTTCATTCTGAAATCTTCAAAAACTACAAAACCCAGATCTTTCACAGCCATTGTAAAATTGTACGGGTAGTCATATGTCACAGTAATTCAACTGATTTACTGCATGTCCGATTATTACAGCTGTGGAAATAGCTTATAACAATCTGTTTTTAAAGAGGATATAAAATTGATTTTTGAAACATGGGATTTGACGTTGTTAATTGGCTGTCCTGAGATGGCCCAGACAAAATGAGCACAGATTCAGATTTCATTTTTGGGCAGTGTTAGCATATCAACAACTCCCCCCTCCTTTTTATCATCACAAGACATTCATGTGACCCCCCCCCCCTCCTCCTCCACCCCACATCGTCTCCAAGGGTTACCCAAGGCCAGCGTGATCTGCTACCCAAATTTGAGTCCCGATTCAAAGTCTTGAGTGTGTTACCTCTTCCCTGGGGGACAGAAAACAAGGTCGCGCACACAGAGGCTCCATGTTCCTGCTGCCTCAGACCGCTGACTGTGGGACACAAAAACAACAATATCCGACAGACCAAACAAATCTGTAAAGACGAGTCTCGCACGCAAGACGCATCGCCACACGTGTGGAAAGGGAAGGCGTCTCTCTAAACGAATACCCAAGAATACCGAGCCTCTCTGCTGGAGGATGGAGGAGGAGAATGGTGTTTTGATTTGGTGCAAAGCACTGCCGATGACTCAAGGACACACAAAACCACATGTCCCCCTGAGTAAGACTGTGGGCATGTTCGGCATCCACCGGAAGCACATCTGGTGCTGCCTGTACGGGACCAGATGGATCCTGCTCCATACTGGACAGGCTGTCCATCCCAGCAGGGGTCCAGAGGTTGCGCCTGACCCTGAGGTTCAGCAGAAAGAGCCTTGGCAGCCATATTACTCCCCACAGCCGTCCTCTTCATGAGGAGCTGGCCTGGGCCATCAGGCTCTAGTCTGCCAAAGGGCCCAAACTGAGTGAGCATATAAGTGCTTGAAGCAAATGATTTCCCCAAGTCCCATATTCAAAACCACAGACAAATGATCACTCCGTGTAGTTGATTTTAATGAGCTGATACTATTAGAAGCATGTGACTATTGACTACTTCCAGGGTGTGATTGCTTCTGTGTTAATGATCTGCTCCTCATGACACATTGCTCACTCTGGGAAACCACCGGCCATGACATGACTTGGAGATGGGCTGGGGTACTGTGCTGGAGCCTGAAGGCCTGACTGTACTGTACACACACACACCAGTTGAGGGGCAAGGGGAATGAAAAGTAGCAACTGCTTTGCCATACTCTCTCAGGCCAACTCATGACGACTGAGAGAGTTGATTTGGCCTTGCATT
>NC_085000.1:397500-545000 GCF_963854185.1 Sardina pilchardus | reverse complement strand
TGCGAGAGCCAGTGTCTGTCCAATAACTGCTGACATTGGCATTAGCCACTCATATCAATTTATTATTTCTGCTATCTGATCCCTGTTACAAGGTCACCGCCATTTATATGGCTTTTGGTGACTTTTATAGTGTGTACTGTCTCCGTGACTTGGCCACCGTTGTCAATCAGGCACTGTCTTGCCATGTCGCGTGTCCCTCAATATGCGCTACGTGTGCTTTGGAATTGCCCCTGGGGAATAAATACTTTTTGAAATGATCGAATCGCAAAGACAATCATATGAAGGTAGAAGAATATGCCTCAGGCTTGTCACTAAAAAAACAATCAGCAGATTGAATTTAGTTCCATTTTATTGCTCCTGAAGTATTTCATATTTGCAACAGCTCCCAGAAGATACGCCAACTCGCTACCACCAAACTCTTACACTGGCTATGCTAAGAGCATAGCACTTTCCTGAAAAGTGTAAGTCATGCTCTTCCACCACAACAGGCTCTTGATTGGTCTCAAATCCATGCCCAGAGTCAGTGATACCATTGCTTCTCAGTGTGGGACAGACCTCACTAGAAAGGAAAGGAGACATAACATCTTTCATCATTTCATTTTTTGACAAGGAAGATCATATTCAAAACAAAATAGCCACACACCTAAAACACACACAGACCAATATGAGTTCGGACATTAACATCTGATTCAGAGATTGGAAATGCAACATGGAACCACCATTTTGCTGTGGTGATGCTGTGGTCAAGACAGGTGGGGCTTGACAATTGCTCATCTCCATAGTGTGGAATGAGGGGAAAACGTAGAGAACCGCTGAGTTCTGCCATTGTCCCCAGATTCTGCCCTGCTAGTGTTAAACAGAGCCTGTGAGATGGGAAATCTGTTCATTGACTCTCAAAGAATAACCCGTCGAAGAGGCAGTAATGAAATCAGGTCTCTGCCAGTGCTGACAAATTCATTCAGCGGACAATTACTATTTGGCCACAATAAATAATAAGAGATTAAATGTCTTTTGAAGTTCCCATTGTGGAACTTTGCATGTGAGTCAATTCAGTGTGAATAATTGCTAACAGAGAGCATTTATAACATTTCTGATTATTTACAAAGCATACCGCACTTATTTTTTTTTTTTCTTCCTTCACAGCCCAGGACCGTTGGCCCATAGTTCTCCCGATGTTTATTTGCTCCCAACACTCACTGAATAGGAATGGCTCCAGATCAATAGCAGGCCTTGCACCTTAGACGCGTTTGGCTCGGGGCCATAAAGACACGTGTACAGTATGCAGAGATGCAGAGCAATTAGCAAGGATGGATGGAGGCCTCGGAGAGATGATGTGCCCCTGGTGCCCGGGCCCCTTATACGCACAAGGCAGCAGCAGCAGCACTGGAGCAATGATGGTGGCAAGACAAAGTGGCACAGGGCCTCAACTGGCACCGCCTTCAGTGAAGTAGGACAAGGTCATCTAGTCTATCACATGGATGTAGGTGAGCTGTGTATCTATAGTGTGTGTGTGTGTGTGTGTGTGTGTGTGTGTGTCTTTGTTTGTCTGTATAGTGTGTGTGTGTGTGTGTGTGTGTGTGTGTGTGTGTGTGATGTGTGTGTGCGTGCGTGCATGTGTGTGTGTGTGTGTATTTGTGAGTGTGTAAACAGAAATGAGATTACTCTCAGTAGAGACATTACAGTAATCTGTTTCTGGGAGAGGAAAAATGCATGTAATGAGTACAAAGTCAGTTAATATCAAAGACAGTTTACTTGAACAAACAAACAAAACAAGCAATACAAAAACGCATATGGGGGACACATACACATACACACATGATACACACACACACACACACACACACACACACACACAAACATGCAATTCTCTATTCTATTCTATATTCTTCACTGCTAACTTCACATGTAATGAAAGTTCAGCCACACATTTAGGCTCCACAGTACTATTGGAACCAAGAATATATAGTGAAATATGAAGTAACATGCATGACAGAGTTCAGTGTGTGTATGTGTGTGCATGTGTGTGTGAGTGTGTGTGTGTGTGTGTGTGTGTGTGTGTGTGTGTGTGTGTGTGTGTGTGTGTGTGTGTGTGCCATGCGTAAGTGATGGGTGTGTCAGTGTATATGGGTGTGTGCATGTGTACATGTACGTAAAAGAGTGGGTGTGCCAGCGTGAGAGGACGTCTGAGAGAGACACAGACACAGTAGATGTGTGTTGGGGAGGAGAGGCAGGAGGAGGCGGCTCCCCACATCACTGAAAGTGGGCTTTTGGCATGTTGCCTTTTTTTGGGTGAAGACATCTCGTTCCTCAGGGCTTTGGCATCCCTTTAAGAAGGGTGGGACACACATGGTGTTCTGCTGCAGTATAGTTCTCACCCTCACACACACACACACACACACACACAGAGATACATACATGTATGGGTGCACTCAGGTGGCAAGACACACACCAAAATAAATATTTT
Organism: Sardina pilchardus; assembly: GCF_963854185.1. Classification (NCBI taxonomy): domain Eukaryota; kingdom Metazoa; phylum Chordata; class Actinopteri; order Clupeiformes; family Clupeidae; genus Sardina; species Sardina pilchardus. The sequence continues at coordinate 542,536 of NC_085000.1, read as the reverse complement.
AGTCCATGTGCATCTTTCACCAGCTGCTTGACATATTGGCCACATCCCGATTTGACGTGCGAGAAGAAGTTCAGCCTTCCAGTGCAGCTGACATCACCGCTTAGAAAGGAGGGTGTGGCAGTAATAGCCTTTGGTTACAAGAGCACCGACAGACATACACGCACACACACACACACACACACACACACACACACACACACACAAACAAAACACACACATGTGTCAACACTAATATACCCACAACCTGTTAAACGGTTCCATCATCATGAGATAGCCTGCCCTTGAACACCCACCCAGAATGCCTTTCACTGAGTGTTAAATATGATAGGGGCAGCTTTATTGACACCGCTGAACGTTCTCACTCACTGGGCTCTCGCTCCAGGCCCCACACACAGCTGTGGTGCGATGGTGTCCACCCTCATATAGAAATGCCTTTGCCTCACCTTACTCTGGAACTGGAATGAACCCCACCCTGGAGTCTGAGTGGTTGTTGAACACAAGAGCAGTTCTGATTCAGAGCCAGATAGATAGATAGGGTTCTGGGCCTATTTAGTCAGATTCTTTAAACAAAAAAGGCAAGAATGGAAAAAACAAACAAGGACCATTGAGGTCGTAATCCTTATTGTCTTTTTCATTACAGTGTGGATATATTCATGTCAAGTCATAATATTAATCATAATAATAACGCTGTAACAATATTAACTTTATTATGTTGGTTGCGCAATTATTTTCAGTGTATCTTGTTCCGACTGCTCAATCTTTCTTGAGAGGTCATTTTTTCTTCTTCAATGGAGCAATGTGCTGACTGTTGTTTCTTGTTTGTGCAGCACCTGCCTAGACTGTCTGTCCAGTTTTGTAGGCTATGTATACTTTGCAGTCCTCAACTTTGGCATTATTAGCTATTTCTTCAGAACCAGTGTGTTTCGAAATGTGCGATAGTGAAATGGTCCCGGTGGTGAAAAAGACGCCTGTGGGGCTCATTAGAGGTGCATTCTGTCCAGAAATGAGGCCTGTTGGGCTCCTACTGCACCCGCACCTCTGATGTCATCACACTAACACAGCCCAGCTCTGGCCTCCATGAGAACTGGGAGGAATTTGGAAAACATTGTGTCTTTCCACGGTGATGCAATGCTTTAAGGCCACTTCATTTCCTACAGGCCGACAGCACTACGCCCTTCAGTCAGCTGGTAGATTTCGAAGACTTTACGCAGCATGCTGTTCACAAATCACGTTATGTCACATTGGGTCATATTGTGAATGTTTTGTCTTGTAACAGTCTGTGCGTTCTTTAAAGATGAAAGTCTTCCTACCTCTAAGACTCAAAGTGTACATGATCTGCTGTGTACAATTTGAAATGCAAATTGTTCACAAAAAAAATAATTATCCACAAATGCATCGTCTTATACAGTAAGTGCTATATAAAGAAGTGCTTTTGTGTGTGCTCCTGAACAGAGATTGATTGGCACATTGTTAAAAGAGGGATGCCTGACTGATTTCTACAGTCTTACACACAGGCTACTTTCACATACTTTTGCAAATGTAAAATTGTCTCAATAATTCACAAAATGTACAACAAGCCTGTTATACGAGATTTCAGCCTCTAGCTTTTCAGTCAAAAACAATTTTGTGGTGTGTGGCTTGCCTATGGGGGCCTGCACGCTTTGTGTCTTTCAAGTAACCTGTAGCGGGCCTCTTGATTCTGCAAAAAAGTTACTCTCCCGCCAAAAAATTATGCGCCCTTTTCTGAGTTAATGTCTCCCTCTGCTGGAGAGAGAAGTAACAACAAACCTAATTACCCAATCCATCCAGAAGAGACTGAATTTCGCTCATGGAATGTGTCTAATCGCGCTATAGTAATAGCCATAGATGTATGTCTATGTTAACAGCTATAGCTTACATGAAGTGAATAGTTTTGCATTGCAGCTGGGACAACAATGTTAATCTTAACCGTTTTTTCAAGATAAATAATTGTCCAGTGTGACGGTTCTTTTTGGTATGATGCGACATGATGTGATGTGATATGATATGATAGCCAATGATGTGATACGATATGGTAATATAGAAGGGCCCATAGTGTAGGTTGAGTAGCCTATCTATTGTGTGCTAGGCCTATCATAGACATGACTTCAGCTGTAATAATTCCTTGAAAAGCATCACATACAGTACAATGTTACATCACATACATTCGGTATCATTACCCTATTATTACATTGGTACTAACAGAGAAAGAATAGGATATTTTTTCAGTCCGCAATATCAAAGCACCGCGTAGCCCATAACACAAGCACCTTGCGCTCAGACCACGCAATATCTGTGCACTTGGAGCACGCCTAATAATCAGGATTAATTATCGAGTAGCCTAATAGGCTATCCCTTTTATAAGGCCGAACAGCCGTATTATAAAACAGCTTCTGACCAAACTTGCAGGTCAGTCTCTTTGGTAATTCGGAAATTCGTTAATCAAACCATTATTGATATGGTTGCCGATGGGAATTTCGGTAAGACCCGTGCGTGTGCATCAGAGAATTAGGCTATTTGCATGTAGCGAAGACAGGAAAGATTAGGGCAGGTGTTACGGAGTCAGATTGTAGTCTGTCAGACCGCTACACACTACTGTATCTAGCTTGTTTGGCAAATGTAGCCTATGTCAGAATTATTAGTCCATATGAATTGGGAAAGGCTTAGCCAAATGTATATTTATTTATTTATTTTTTAATTGAGTTGAATTGCCTTTGTTATTTGCATGCAAAATATGACCTTTGTTAGAATAGCCTATAATTTAAGTAGCGGGGTGGGGTGGGTTAGGCGGGCTAGGGTCTTCTATTAGTCGTGAGGTCTAATCAATGACGCGTCATCTTTACTATCGAACGAAATGTCATTTTTACACTATATTAACATAGTCTGTCTGTCCGCATATTAATTTCAAATATGTCGATCTGATCATTTAGACCTTCTAAACGCAGATGTAGCTGTTCCGGCATGTGACTGAATCAAATGTTTGTAAACATGCGTCAAACGCATGTGATTCTGGTGACGGGAAATTGCGTTTTGACGCATGGGCCAATAGAAAAACGGGGGTGTGTGAGGGGGCGGAGTTTGAATGTGGCGCTGTGGAAAATTCTCTACCTTCGTCTACAAGGTGCGTGATTGAGGGACCGAGACTGGGACATGGAAATCGGATGAAAGGCAAGTTTTGCCGCATACATCATGACCACGACAAAAGAACCACGAGAGACAACAGCGTTTGCGGCTGTTAAGGTGAGTACTGAATGTCTCCCCTCGGAGAGATGAGTTGAAAACACATCACTGACGTTAGAATAGTCTATGTTGTGTTGTATCCTATAGGAATGAAACAGTCCATTGCAGCGTCACAGGTTTTATAAACATTGTCGTTTCTTATACCATCGCTAAACTTATTTTAAACAAGGATTGTTTTTTAAATGTTTATATTTCGACATGTCTGAATACCATAAAATGAGGTGAAACAATGAACTTATTTAAAATCGGACTTTATGATAAACATGTGGCGTAATACGGGCTGTTGAGCTGCGTAGTTTGCGCAGGGTATATTATTCCGTGTAGAAGGCCTTGGGATACTCTCTCTCTCTCTCTCTCTCTGCTTGTCTCGGTGTCTCTCTCTCACTGGGAAAAAAACAATCAGATTGAGGTTGACGGGAAGGGGGAGGGTATGCAGCATGAGACGTAGGTGTGTAGACTACGCGGTGAAAACACGGCATGGCTGAAAGATGTTACGCAGTTCTTATTTACAATAGTCTCCCATCCCCGCCCATTCAGTGCGACTTAGCCACCTGAAACTGTAGTCTGGTGGAAATTGATGTCGTCGCGAAAACAAGATAGGGCATATGTAATGTCTTAAATTGTTGTTCAGAGAACTGTTGTTCAAAGGAAAATGATCCAATCGGTAAGATGATTTGGAGTAGGCTATTGCCTAATAGTCTACCAGAGAAAAATATTTTCAATGTTTTCGTAACATATGCTACTGGCCTGCTTAGTAAATTAGTACCATAAGAAATGTTAGCATTTGTATGACCATCATTTTAAATAGTCATGTACTTCAGTGTATAATAGGGTGCTGTAAGGATATGTAGTGCGCACTTTTTATTTGGAATGTAAACAAAGCTGAACCGCAATACATTCGTCTCAACGCGGAGTGGCGCTACTTCACCCTGTTTGTCATTTCATAATCCTTGTGTTTTTTTCGGTGTTTTTTATGTAGTCATACCTCATGGTTTATGAACGTTTTATGTTACACTGGATATGTATTCACCTGGTAGATATAGGCTAGTAGATATTCTTAACTTTGTGCTGAAAGATAGCAATCGTTGAGGTGGCATTTTTTCACATTTCACGATGCTGGCGTTCCTGTCTACTGCGTTCCGAAAATAATAGGACAGGGCTTGACGTCAGATTTGAGGCCCTTGGTTAAGTGGGGAGACCTGTCAACCATTCCAGGACATGTTTACCATGTCGCAGCTCCACAGTGATGGGTCAAATGGATACAAATTCACTTAGTTCCCAGTGAACAAAGCAAACTTTTGCAACCTAGCAGACAGTGCTGATCCAAGGCTGTTTTCTTTCTGCAGGAAATGTCTGGACTTGGTTTTAATGCATGTGATAGCTGAATAATAGTCAGAGATTACCTTACAACAATATTCATCTCTCAGAACAAGGTGAGTAATGACAAATAATAACTCACAAACCGGTCTGGTCAGTCCTATTCCTACCCGAATAATGGCAACAATTGGGTTTTATGCAAAGTAATGGGATGGGATAGGTTTGACAATGGTAGTGTTTGTGTGTGCCCCCACTGAGGTAAATGAAGCACAAAAGTAGGCGGTTTTTTTACATAGCAAAGCATCAGCCGAACCTGCCAGAGAAGTAAAATCTGGCAGAGTGACAGACAAGCCAAGGAGGTGATGTAACCCATGGCACTGGCAGCGAGGTAACTACATATCTTGAATAAATAAGCAAACCTTTAATCTTGGACCCCAGAGTGCTGCTAACTGTCTTGTGCTTTTTTAGTTCCTCTGTGGCGGCAAGAAAGAAGAGTTTCTAGTGAGTGTGAGGTGAAGGGTTCAGAAGACCGTGTCAGGCAGAGGCTGATCAGCCACCAGAAGGTAAGTGCACGACACACACACACACACACACACACACACACACACACACACACACACACACACACACACACACACACGTAGCAAAGGCAAATAGCCTGTGAATGTTTGTCACATCCAAACATATTTCAAGATGTGTGTTTTTTAAAATAAATATTAGGCTTATACTGAGTTGCCTCGGTTCATAATTCTTCTTAACTGATCTCTAAAGACAATGGTGACTTGTAGGATCTTCTGCTGTTTTAAATATTGTGTATCTGTTTATGTTTGGGTATTAATTACACGATAGTACTCACTGTTGTCAGATGTTATAACTATAACTTCTTTGATAATAGAGTCAGTCTTTTAAAGACAAAATAGGAAACAAGAAAAGTAGAATACGGAAGTCATTGCGTGTGGTGAACAAGCTTAACATGAAATCGAACAAGGAACCGAATTGATAGGTGACATATGAAACTGATGATGTTCACCACATCCTGTCTGGGCTGTTGACACGGTAATCAGGTGTTTCGATCGTCCATGCATGATGTGGAATGCAACAGAATATCTCTGATATAGTATAAAGGTGCAGTGAATAGTTTTTGTTGACAAAAAAATGAGAATGCTTCTGGTTTTATGACGGAAGGACATGATAAATAAACAGTGTTACCCAATATCACTGTATGGTTTACACACTGTTTTATGTTGTTTTAACCTTTTCTATGTATTTGTTTATATCTGGGCCCTCTACATTGTATCAACATACAGAGAAGGGACAAAAACAGTTGCCTACTCTTGTTCTTCAGATGAATATAATTCATGTCTGGCTAGAGGCATCTCAATGCTTAAAACAAAAACACTGTCCTCACCTTTAAATATTTTAAGTGTGTATATCGATGATAATCATATTTGTGTGTTTTGATTTTGAATTATGAATATTAATTATTTTTCTGTGCTCATGTAACCCTGAATCTCCAACATCATGGAAACAATCTGTAGTCCTCCTCCCACATGGGATTCAGGAGATGAGTTTGTGTTGCATCATCTCTGTCTGCACCACAACGGCTAGGGTCACACTGTAAGTCTTAATGCTCAATTTAATTTTTTTCCCCCTCAAATCCTATTTTTGGTGTGGCTGTTCACATTATTTTTTTATTGAACGTGGCCAATATCTGGCTCCCAGTGTGAGTGGTACTGACCCACATTCACACAGTAACAACAAACAAACACATGCACAACTTGCAGCTAGCATGAGTAACTGACCGACTGTCTTTGCAGTTCTCTTCCTTTTCCACTGAGTGATGCCATACCCCACACCAGACAGCGTTCTCCCAACTTTGCTGCTGCTCCAGTAAAATGTTTGGAATAACTTCCGCCAGCGCAAAATTCTGACGAGTGTCGATGAAGATTGACGTGAAAGTCACAAAAATTTTGATATAACTGCTGCATTACAAAAATATCAAACCTGTACCTTAATCAGGACTAAACATGGAGGTGGCCCACATCAGAATTGGAAAAGACAGATTTCATGTGACTTGCACTCTTCACACTGTTTTGACAACATCTTAAACAGTTCTAATTGTGTAAAAGAAACGGGATGTGACTGGTAGCGTGACCCTATAGCCTCAGACAGCTGAGCAGCCTGTTTCCCAAGTGTTCCCCTCGTGTTTATGTGTTTGCCATTGTGGTTGTTGTGGGTGCTTGTTTGTGCTTTATTGGGAGAGACGTATCATGTCAGGGTGGGGGGTGGGGATGTTGTGTTAGTGCGTCTCACACACACACACCGTCGCGGCTCCAACATGTCGTGACACATGTGAGGGACGACGCAGGCTCCCGGTGCAGCTGGTGCTGGGGCTGGAGCTGGTTCTGGGCTGGGCTGGGCTGGGCTGGGCTCTCGTGCTCTCCTGCGGACGGGCAGATTAAGCTTTAGGAAGTAGAACGCAGCGGAGGGATGACACAGCTAAAATTAACCAGGCTGCCTGTTGAATGACGGCCATATAAATAGCCCGCACACAAGAAGGACCAACAAGGCACTCTCGTTCCCTCTCTCGCTCTCTCTCCCTCTCTGTCCCTCCCTCTATCTCCCTCTCTCTCTCTCATGCGTCATTAGCATGTGTGAGAGCGAGTTAATGGGGAATGCCGTCGAGGTAAACATGCCCCCATTCTCCCGCTGGAGAGTGAAGATGAGTGGCAAAGAGCAGACACCGTGACTCACATCCAGAAGGTTCTGGGGATTTAAGGCTCATGGACACAGGCACCTTCGTCCATGTCAACAACTGTTGTGTTATCCTCTAGGGCAATCCAACTGCTCCAAAACAGGGGGAAAAAGACATCAGATCAGTGATAAATCTTCCCTAGGAAATCTGCCTGAAGACAGACTTTTTTCTTTTTAAAAAAAAAAGCAAAAAAAGAAATCCCCCCAAGAAGAAATACAACTGTCTAAAAACAAGTCACTGAGGAATGGCTTGTGCTGCTTGTGTGTGTAATAACTTAAGTTGTCCACATTGTTGGAGGACCACACACCTGGTTAGTGACCACCCAATCCGCCGGTACGTCGTGGCTCCAGGAACCACGGCTCTGTGAAACCTGGCGCCGTGATGACTCACTCCACGCCGTAGCCTTTATGCAGAGTTGACTGAGTGCCCAGGGCTTGGCCCAGACTGCCGCGTTCGCCCCGATGCCGTCTGTGACCCATTAGCAAACATGCTTTGATGTGCCATATTCCATATGTTTCCCAGCAGGTGAGGGGAGACGGCCTTAGATGAAAGCTGAGACTTTTATCAATAGGCTTTCTTGGCTGAAAACCCAAGCTCCTACACACTTACCGTAAGCCCTTTGGATGGGCCAGCAGACCTCTGTGCTTAGAAGATCTTAGCTTGCAGTGGAGGAGCTGCTGAATTGTACTCTGATATCCAGGACAAGACATACAGATGTCATACAGGGCATACATTTGAGATGTGACTGCTCTGCTTATGTACAGTGATGAACATTTATTTAGTTCAGTTTCATTCTAATGTTTTTTTTTTTATTTTATGTCTTGCATCTGTAATCTTAAAGGGTACAACCTGTATGGTTTCCTCCCTCAATAATTCTAGGTTCAGACTTGACTTTACAGCACAGATATCTTTTCCTAAAGATGTTATCACTTTGAGCAGAAGGAAGCCATGCAACGTCTTCAGTGTCACCTTGCACTGTTTGGCTCCCCGCGGTTCGTGGAGATCCAATTACCCCTTCACATATTCACTCGATAGATTCCTATCATCAGGATTTCTCCAAGCTACCCTGGAAATCCAGAGTTCTGGCAAGAGCACAATTTGAATTGTGTCCGCAAGATACTCTGGCCACGAGCAATGATGCACGTTACATTTACTCCAACCATCTGGAGTAACCAAAAAAGGTGTGGGCAAGCTAAACTGATGACGACAGCGCTACAACTTTCTTTTTTGGTCAGTGTTATCCAATTGCGTCGAAGTCCAGAATCAGTCAGAGTAAACATTGGTCGTAGTGTTATCCAATTATCTGCAGTGAGATTTTCAAATGCATTCTTGGTGCCTCTCCTCAAGTTGGGCCATTTTCGTTATTTGTGGCCAGACCCTTAATCTGAAAGATTCCGGGGTCTGGTTTACTCCCAGGCTAATATAGCTCAGGTTAAAGACCTGATCATCTGGAAGATAGATGCTAATTTCACACACGTCACACAGAACTGTGATGGAAAACAAACAACCAAACAAAGCGCCCCCCTTTCCTTTGTTGCTCTCTCTGCTCCTGTAGTGCGGCCAACAGAGCAGGCGAAGCGGCCGCACATTAAGCCACATAGAGGCCTTGCCCGTGGTCTGCTCTAGTCTGACAAAGCATCCTCTTCAGCTCGGCCAATAAAGACGTCTTTCTGGTCGGCTTGGACGCACTCTGGTGTGGCGCGGCGTGTTTGTGGGCTGGTGTGTTTCCCCGGCGGAGGCTGGAGTGGAATGGAGTCACAGACTGGCAGCCTGCTGGTCCTGCCAGCCCGGCGATGAGGCTAGCAGCTGGTTGCTAGCTCCCAGCAGGCTCGGGCCATCGGCCCCACAGATGCTCCCAGAACAGAGGCTGCTCACAGAGAGAGAAAGAGAGAGAGAGAGAGAGAGAGAGAGAGAGAGAGAGAGAGAGAGAGAGAGAGAACAGAGAATCCCACTGGAGAGAGCTATCGTTCAGTGCTGTATTCTCATCAGTGGTTAGGGACATTGGCGGTGTGTGTGCGCGTGTGTGTGTGTGCGTGTCGACGGGCGGGGGGGGGATGGGCGGGGAGCTCCTGTTCTCCTTGTACTAATGATGCAACACTGTTGGTAACAGGGAGCTTTCGCCATTTATCATTAGCTGTCTCTCGTATGTATTCTCATGTGTCCATCGATTTTTCAAAAATACTGCGGATATCTGCCTCTTAAAGGCACAGTGCTGTTCATACGCAGCCGTGAAATAGTATCCTCCCTATTTCAGTGGAACTGGTGGGTCTTGTTTGCATCATGCTGGAAGTCTGGCTTCATACGCTATGCAGCTATAAGAGTCTGGTCACAAAGCATTCTTCAGCATTGAGCTAACGGCTAAGTTGTACTTTTTGTTGTCATGTTTACTCCACCTACTACTGCCCCACTTCTACTCCAGTAGTTAAATTAGGGTTCTAAGAGGCTTATGTGTCTGTGTGCTTTGTCATCTCCTTGCTGTCTATGACGCTCACTGACACATGACCCTACCACGTCATCTCATCTCATCTCATCTTGCCAAGGCTGGGGCAGACTTGGGAAAACAAGGCACCATGGGACTTGTAGTTTTGTCATTAGCTTGGAGAAACCCATTCAAACAGCATAAATGGGTCATAAATCTGATTCTGATTCAAATGCCACCCCCCTCATGTTCAAAGCATTTTGGACTCCTACAAATGATTTGATATCACTACTATTCAGGGAATACCATGTTAACCAGCATTGTAACAAAGACATGAACACAAGGTATTGTGTACCTAGTGCCTTTTGTGTTATAACAATCGAAGAATACTTTGGCATTAAAAACATGTGCCAAGGTTTCAGTTCTTTCTCTGCAATCTTCAGTTGAACAATTGAACAGTTGAACGGAAATGTCTGTTCCATAGTCTTTTGTTTCTATGCAGAACTGATTCTTTTCCATTGCGTTTCCACCCTGAAGCATATAGACGTTCCCTCTGATATTATAACAAAGTACACAGTACCGTTTTCCTGTGAACGGCTAATGGATCCATTCATAATGAAATCAGATTTGTTTATTCAGTGCTGACATGAAACCGAAACAAAAGACCTGGAAAGATCTTGCGAGTCCATTTTCAGTCCAGAAATAATGGAAAATTACTGGCACAAGTATGGTGCCAAGAGTACTTAGCCATTTTAGATAAATTATTACTCAGAGGATTAGTTAATCATTGAAGTACACAGATAAAATATACTGAACAACTGTAGCGCTAAGTAAAGCTTAGAAATTTGATACCTTGGATTACATTACATGTTTCACGCTTAATCCTGTTTGACTGAAAAGTTATTATTACATTTCCAGTAAATGTTTACAGAAAGCCTTTTTTATTCAGTGAGGAACAGTACAGACATACTCAAAATATTATCCACTGATCAGGTGGTTGGTAACTTTGCCCTGGAATTCTGGGATTTTATCATGTTTTGAAGGAAGGATCGTTTTTAACTGAAGAATCTGAAAGTGCCTTATAAAGTCGACTGACCTACTTCATTCAGAACTCAATTGTTGGCTTGACTACACTCTTAAAGTCAAAGAGGGCATCAAATCAATTAAGTCATAATGTGTACAATCCCTGTTATTCCACAACGCAGAATGATGCTTTAACCCTTAAAGCGACAGGGTTTGAAAAAAAGATAGATAAAGTCCTACTGTAAATGTGAAAATCATTGATTATGATCAAACGTTTATGTATTCCACTTTCGATCGATAATCCGTATTGAACTTGCAGAAACTACAATAAAATCTGTGTCATAAAAAGCTTTGCCAATTAGCAAGGCACTTTATCGTCGCCATTTTCCAGAAATACATCATGTCCGGTGCCATTTCTCCTCATTCTGATTGGTGGCTGTTCCACTCTCAGCTCATGCACAAGCTTAGTGTGCGCACAAGCTCTCCTTATAGCTTTCTTCTGTACCTTACATCAATCAGTAACCTGGCACTTCATTGGCTAAGTAAAATGGCACCAGAAACAAGCCCCTTGAAATGGCATGTTGTAGCCTGAAAAAATCATTAAATTCTGGCAATTTTCACTAACCTAGCATTCCCATTGAAATGAATGGGGGCGGGACTTGTTCACTTTCTCCAGTTCTTATAATTAGCCTATTTCACAAGATGTCGCCACTGTGTAAACTAACTTCCTCTGGAACAGCGCAGTCAGATGTTTTACCCTGCCAATTAAGGCATCATTAACATCAACTAGGCCAGACACCTGGACACTGTGAAATTGGCTCATACCTCCATGTCTGCAGCACTCATACTGCGTTCATGCACATCGGACCTTTGGAAATTTCTGACCTCCGATAGCGGAAAAATGACATGAACGCTAGGTCGGGTTGGATTTTTTGCTCGGAGACTCGTGCGGAAGTTTTGTGCCCCGAGGTGTCCGACTTGACGTCACTATCATATTCTCCAACCACAACGGCCTCCCTTGCAACAACACGAGGTGAATTTCACTGTCATTACGAATAGGCAAGGTAATTTGTCACTAAATTAACAACACAGATAGAAACACTCGCCCAAGACATTTTCCTTCTTGCTCAACCATACTAAGCAGTTGTAATAACGTATTTATGCGTTTCCTGTATTTATTTTCCGAACTAATCTCATGAACACACTTTTTTCGGAGGTCGGGACTTTTTAAAGGCGGGTCCTCCGAGGTTCCGAGCTGCATGAACGCAGTATCATTCCCAGACTGACATGAAATCACCAATCACCAATTTAGCTGCGGCAGTGCCCAGTCTATATCAACGCCCCTTACATCTCCGCCCCTCTTGAAAGCCTTTTTCAGAAATGTGAAGTGGGTGGAGTTATGGGATGCAGTTACACTTTAAAGAGTCACTTCACTCCATAACTCCACCCACTTCACATTTCCGAAAACGGCTTTCAAAATGGGCGAGACGTACTGAAATTTGGAGAGAGAGTGCAGCACTGCTGTAACCAATCAACCATGGTGATTTCGTGTCAATCTGGGAATGCGTGCTGCAGACATGGCTTATCACAGGTAGGCTGATCAGGGCAGCAGGTGTTGGGGCGTTTCAGTCCTAATTTGTAACGACCCGGTGACGTAGTGTCGGACTAGAAGTGCAGGACAACGTCAGCATACCAATAGTATTTTGGACCAACATGCCATGGCATGTCTCAAACTGTAGTATGCGCGGAGAGCAATATCTCCAATACAAAATCAGACGAAATGTTACTTTTGTCGAGAAACACGATTTTTGTCAATATTAACCCTGGTAATAATACAGTTCACCACTTATGAGTATTTTCAATCAATCAACAGCTCAAAAAACATATTTTAGGGTGCAGTGACTCTTTAATCAAAGATCCTTAAAGGGATAATCCGGAGTGAAATGCACTTTAGATCAATTTTTCGGACTATTGGGAGTACATACGTTGAGTTGACACCAAAATCATGTCATTCGGATGTATTTTGAGAAAGTTCGAGTTCACCGTATTTAGCCAAAACTCGTTAGCCTGTAAGTGACCGGGGCAGGTCCTTTCGCCACTACAAAACGCTATTTTTATACCTCTTCTACTGTTTCAAACAACACTACACTTACGTGGTAGTGAGTAGAGGGTCCCTAAAGCCAAACCGAAGTATCCCCACGTCTTTATGTGGCCGGATAGAGAGTCCAGAATGAATTTAATCGAGTCAGTACCTTCCGGAAATGTCGCTGCGGCAGCTGCGCAACGCTTCAACAACACTTTACTAACATTTCCGGAAAGGTACTGGGTCCGGTCTAACGTATGAAGTATCTTGCTCCGCCCTTAATGATCTTTGCTTTAATCACTACTTCCTCTACACTTTCCTCGACATGTTTGGGCTTGAATCGAAGCTCTGGATGTCTGCCATCTAGTGGTAGAGAGTATACATGATATTTGACACAGTATTTAGACCTATCGTCTGCTATTAAGAGGAGTAACACGTTAACCCTGTTTCTGTAAGGATCAACGTGTTATTCCTCTTAATAGCAGTTTTACGTTTTATGTGATTACATATTGTGATACATTGAAATGAATCAGTGACCCTTTGCCTCATATTGGAACCTTCTGCCTCCCCCATTCCCTCTCCATGTTTAGACTACAGGCACAGGGGTTTTGGTGACATGGGCACAGCGCTCCGTCGTGGTTGCCGTGGTTACGGTGGCATGTGGGTAGGGGCAAAAACAGGAAGAAGAAGTCCATGACATATTCATGCGATGATGCCTCTTACGACGCCACAGCGCTCTTACTCTCCCCACCCTCCTGCCAGAGACTCGCGTGTCTCATCACCAGCATCAGTTTCAGCATCAGCCTCATCTCCGCGAGGGTAGAGAAAGAGATATAGAGAGAGAGAGGGGAGGATGAAGAGGGAGAGAGAGAGGAGAGGAAGAAGAGGGAGAGAGAGAGGAGAGGAAGAAGAGGGAGAGAGAGAGGAGAGGAAGAAGGGGAGAGAGAGCGGGGAGGAAGAAGGGGGGATTTGGGGGTTTTGGAGCGGAGCTCCTCCAGAGGATTGAGATGCAGGCGGGGTGTGGGGCGCTGCTGCTTAGGCACCTCCGAGGACGCTCAACAAATTCCTCCTCTGATTTCTGCTGAAGCAAGTCGATGTTCACGATCTCGCTAACGGAGACGGGCTTTGTGTGTGTGTGTGTGTGTGTGTGTGTGTGTGTGTGTGTGTGTGTGTGTGTGTGTGTGTGTGTGTGTGTGTGTATTTCTGAAGGGCTGGAGGATGGAAAAAAAAGAGAGCAGCATCCCAGCTGTTACATAACCTCCCCCTGCGCAGCCTCGACATGTGCCTTTAAAATAAGAAAAAAAGGGTGGAAAAAAAGAGAAAGAGAAATCAGGTGACCAGCCAGGCACAATCCGCTGGGCTCGCAGACACAGGAGACTGTCTTCACTCACAGCTAAACTGCAGAGAAGCAGGGGCTAGCTACACAGGAGGGCTCTAGTTGAGCCACTCTGTGTGTGTGTGTGTGTGTTGTAGGGGGGGGGGGGTGCTGTTGAGGCCAGAGACCCAATTAAAGACGGGCACATATGGGAGAAAGAGAGAGAAAAGAGAGAGAGAGAGCAGCAGCAGAGAGAGGAGGGGCACGGAAAGGACAGTAAGAGGAAGGTGGCTGTATCTCTTTAATAGCGATCTCTCTCTTACTCTCTCTCTCTCTCTCTCCTCTCTCTGGATCATTATTGAGTAGCAGGCAGTGCTCGCTTTACCCCCTCTGCGCTGCCGCTGTTGCTGTTGGTTCCAGTACCGTCGCCGTACCGCCACCGAGCTGCCCGCCACCGGCCCCGACAAGCTTTCCAAGAGGCTACGCGCTAATGTAGCGACAGCAGTGAGCAAAAAGAGAGAGAGGGAAAAAACAGAAAAGTCCAGAGAATTAAATGCTGCGTCACACTGAGATAGAGAGAGAGAGAGGGAGGGAGGGAGGGAGGGAGGGGGGCAAGAAAGAGTGAGAGGAAGGGAGGGAGGGAGAGAGATTTTTGCATAGTGTGTGTTTGTGTCTGCTGCTGTGTGTTTGATAGGGTAGGGGGCTGTTGGGGTGGGGTGGGTGGGTGTTTTGGGGAGGGCAGATCTATTTGTGTGTATGTGTGTCAGTAAGAACGAGTCGTCTGAAAAGGCAATTCTGCTGTTGCAACAAGATGAAAATAGAGTGTGTGTGTGTGTGTATGTATGTGTGTATGTGTGGCAGAGGTGGTGTTGGGGGAAGTGGAGTGAGTGAAGGGAAGGGGAGGGAGAAGGAGGGCGAGTGAGCGAGCTAGAGATTTTGGATTAGTTGCTACGTCACTTTTTCACGTCGGAGGGAAACAGTATCGAGGAGAATAGCAGCCTCAATTCGACCGGGCTTTCAACCTGAGAGTGGACGTGAGTGCGACCTAGTCTCTCATCCTCTTCTCCTCTCATCTTTTCTTCCTCCTCCTCCTCTTCCTCCTCCTCCTCCTCCTCCTCCTCCTCGTCTCTTCTCTTAAGGGCTTCTCTCCTCCTCTGTCTCTGCTCTCCATTCGAGCCGATAGTTTAGACGTCGTAGTGCGTACTTCCAATGTGGATGCTCAGAAGCTGGCACACTTTTCTCCGGGGTCTGAACCCACAATGTTTTGATGGCGCACTGACGTACGTGCATACTGTACTTTGGGCAGACGTCGAGTGAGGAATGTTCTGGAATGTTCCTGATATCGAGGTGAAACGCATCTTGCCAGCGCTTTCACGGGAGTTGTTTGCGCTATACTATACTATAGTGATGAATGTACAGGTATGTACATATATCTGTGAAGACACACAGAGTATGTGCGTATGTGCTTCTTATTCCGACCGCACTAGCCATAGCAGTGAGCGGGGAAGGTAACAGGTGATTCAGTTTGTGTACTGTAGTACCACGCACATTGGTAAAGACAATCCAGACACAGACTGTGTCTCTTACTCTCTTCCGCCTACAACACGTCTGATCCGCCCAGCATCGCTCTGTTAATACCCCATTAGTCTGTGTACTCTGCGCTTGGTGACATTTGCGGTGCTCCACACTAGGTGTTCACGAGGGGGGCCACGAGAGGGTGGATGTGTGAGAGAGAGAGAGAGAGAGGACGTTAGGCAAGCCATGTTTGTTGTTTGTTTATTAGAGGGCACAAGCAGATTTGGAACATGGGAGCTAATTTAGCTGTGAGCGCGCTGGCCAGCGCGAGCGCGTGGACGAGACGAGAGCGCGCCTGTAATTGTGTCTGCGTTATCAGCAGTGGACGACGTGGGGCTGGTGTTGTCCATCAGTTCCTTCTGCCTGCGCACTAGTCCCAGGGCTTCCCGCAGGTGTGTGTGTGTGTGTGTGTGTGTGTGTGTGTGTGTGTGTGTGTGTGTGTTTGTATGTGTGTGTGTGTGTGTGTATGTGTGGAGTTGGTAGGTACATAGACGATGACGCAGTCTTCCCTGCCATACTTTTGATCGGTGCTTTCTACTGTGTCATTCTGTCTCTCTCTTTCTCTTTCTCTTTATCTTTCTCTTTTTTTCTCTCTCTCAATTTCCCAATATTCATTTCCCTTTAGAGGCGAGGTTGTTCTGAACTATGAAGGGGACTGCGCTGAACAGAGACTAAATGTCATGGCTCTCGATCAGAGAAAGAACGAGAAAGTGAGGGAGAGAGAGCGAGAGAGAGAAATTGTTTACCTTGCTCTCTTGGTGACTCTGCGCTGGCATGGGTCCAGTTCACATGCGCCAGACTTCCGAAAGCAGCAGCACAAGAGCCCTGAGTGACAGCCCAGCTATCCAATCAGAAGCCCTGGCTTTGCAAACAACCACCAGCCATTGGCTGAGCACAGGCAAGCAGGTGGAGGGCTGCAGCTGATTGTATGAGAGGTACTGTTGTCATGTTTGAGTGTTATGTGTTGTTTAGAGTTACGCAGACGTTTATATAAAGAACCTGATTTATATTTTTTCGTATTTTAATGTTGTAATGTTGCAGAAATGTTAAGTGTAGGTTATGAAAATCAATGTGAGGTTTCTTATACTCCGAGAAGCGCTGTGTTAAACTAGATTACTTGTTATTGGTGAATATTACCTCGCAGCCAGCTCCCATACCCATTCATCATGTCCTCCTGTAGAAAAATGAACACTCTCTCTCACACACACACACACACACATTCAAACACACTCTCTCTCTCACACTGCAGAGATTGGGCACTCGTGTGTTCTTCAAGTCCTTTTTGTGTGTAGCCTGATGCAGTCGTTCCGGGTGTGTTATTTTGCTGTGCTTGTTTGCCGCTGCCATCGCTAGGGCAGACTGACCGCTCTGCTTCGTTCTGGCGACGTTTGACCATCCGGCTCGATCTCTCTAATGCCTGGCTGCTTCAGAATCTCTGCGGTTCTCGCCTCCACTCCGTCCCATGAGAAGCCAGGTTCAACTGTTTGTTGTGAATAATTGCTGTTTCTTCTGGAGGATCCGCCTCTAATCTAATACAGCTCATCTAAGCCCCCATCTGCTATTGGCCAGGTGCTTAATGAGTTTCTATTCACAAGGGGATGCGTTTTTTTCTTTGGTTTGTTGGTGGTGGTGTGCGGGGGTAGAACACCGCACCTGTATTAGTTTGAGATTTAACTGCATGTCTGTTGTAATCGCCCTCATATCCCTTTTGGAAACGTTTGGGGGTACAGTTAAAACCAAATGACAGCTCACTTAAACGATACTCCTGGTGGGATGTTGTTATTTGTCTACAGCAATCAATCAAATCGCACCCCTCCCCTTCTATGTTCTTGAAGTGACGTGTTGACTGGCATAATAGTGTACGGCTCAGTCCAATAGACTTTGTTTCCTATTTCAGGAACTACGACTGAACAACTAGGAGATTTGTTTTAAGTGCGCAACCCAAATTAAAGGGGGACTGCGAGGAGCCATTTGCTGAATTTGACAAAAAGCCGTATTGCGTATTTTCTTTGGAATGGCGCGTGGGGTGGACCTTTAAGGGGCCGGGATGCATGACTGTGCCATTCCGGAGGCTTTTTGCTGTGGGTCAGGACGCTCCGGCTGTGTGTCCCCAGAAGACGCTGGAGCATCTGGACAAGAGTAGATCTGCAGTGCAGCTGCTGCTACTGCTACTGCTACTGCTACTGCTACTGCTACTGCTACTGCTGCTTCATTACAGGCCAAAGAGCGGAGCTTCGGCTGCGACTCTGTGTGTGAGTGTGACCCATGACTCCTCCACCCGCTAGGAGATCATTTCTTATTGATGAGACTAGCAACAGGAGAGCACTGTGTGCGTGCCTGTGTGTGCGTGTGTATGTGTGTGTGTGTTTGTGTTTAGGTGTGCATTGGGAATTTCTGTGATGCAGACAGGAGCTGTTGATACTGTATATTCACATAGCTTTGCAGGGCAACAGGGCACATATGTGATTCACCTGGCAGTAGTGCTAGATATTAATACAGAGTGTTTTGGACACTGCTTCTACACTAATAATCCACTTCAAAGACTAGTCATCAGAAAGCCATCATCATTGTTGCCATTAGTTTTCAGCACTAAAAATACTGAAACAATAGAAGGAAACTACTGAGCCATGTTGCAGTTTTCAGTCAGAGGCATTTTTATGGAGCTCTGTGACGTGGCTGGTACATGATGTCTTATTCTTCTGATCGTATTGTTGTTTTGATGCTGCACAGCACCGGATGAATTTTAATGGATTCTCTCGGCCTTTAATTTGTTATTCACTTTCAGGATCAACTTCAAAAAGCAAAGGAAAAATTGCATTAAGATGCCTCTGTCATCCAAACTGTTGCCGTGGCCTGGTTGTTCCTCTCGCCAGAGCATGAAAGAGAACACTGGCCCTTTAAATCTTTTATAAACATTACACAACAAGTGGAGGGGCAGGGAAGCAACAAACAAGAAGGCAAAAGGTGAGAGCCTTGAGCCTGTAAAGGGAAATAAGATACCTCCAAACAGCAACTGTCACCAAGGGCCATCCAAGTTAAAAGAAAACAACAACAACCACAGCGTATCAACAACAGATCACAAGTACCTGTTTTTGTAACTGTTTTATGGTGACCCTGTCTGTTAGATAAGGGCTGTACACTGCAATGAGGGCTGCTCTAATTTCTCTGGAGGAGTATATGGAGTCGAAGATGCTTCCCTGTGGCAGCAGGGAGACAGTAGGGCACGGCATAGGGAGGGGAGTGGAACTAGTTTAGCTGCGGCCGGCTCCCAGTCCTACCTCTTGTCTAATCAGTCAGAATACGCACAAGGAGCACTTAGGAGTGGCCTGCTGCAGAGAGGACACGATTGAGGTGTGTTGGAAACTGGAGAGGAGAGGGTGGGAACTGGCCCACGCTCGTGCCAACAAGGGGAGAGATACGGAGGCCAGAGAGTGAGAGTGAGAGCAAGAGTCAGAGTGAGAGCGAGGGGGAGGCGAGGGCACAATAGGAACGGTTTCGCCAGTCTGGGATTGGCACACTGCTGGCATATGGTCGCTCTCTGCCAGAATCCGCCACTTCCTTTAACTTCCTCCATTTCAGGGCGTTGGTTGCTGGCAGGGCAAGGCCAGGCAAGGTCCAGCGGCGTAAACAGCCAGCGGCGTGCAAGGGAGAGTGCAGTGCTCTTACAACAGCTTAGCTTAGCGCCCACTCACAAGTGCACCAGGTGAGCAAGAGGATTAGTGAAGACGCAGTAGCACGGAGCCACTCCACTCCATGCTGAGTAGACACTGTTTGTTTGTCCCGCATTCAGGGACCATTTCATAGGTGTCAGTTTTTTTGTTATTCATCTTAATGTATTATCTTCTAAACAAAACCATTTGTGCCATTTTGTTTTTTGTTTATATGTTTTCAGTGTTACGGTATCATCATAATTGCTAGTGTAAGTGTGTGTGTGTGTGTGTGTGTGTGTGTGTTTGGGGTGTAAAGGTACTGTACATGTATTCGCACCAGACCGTTTAGATACCGGACTTTAGGTTTAATACAGATGTGTACCAACTGCAGTCTTAAACAGTAATCAACAGTAGGCTTTTTTGTGTGTATCAAGTAAGAGTTCCCACACAAACATATTAATGACTGACCATAAATCGGTTAATTAACGCTGAGCATTTGAGAACGGAAACATTTGACACCTTTTCAAAGTACTATTCTTGTTTATGTGTGTTATGGGCATTAGCAATAATCTCAGTGAATGTTAGATTAGCTGTACTTTCAGAAAATTAACACAGAGGTACACACCAAATCGTGATTTTTGTGTTAGGCCTACCCCACTAGTGTGTGTATTTGTGCTTGTCTCAAAACACAACTCTTGTCAAGAGATGCGTTCCCTAAAAGCATTGTTGAACAACTGCTATAGTGAATAGAGATATAGTGCGATAGAGAGACTATCACTTTGAACACCCTCTCACTCCGTATTTAACACAGTGGTTTATTAACACCGCTTTCAGGAAGTGCTACCTGGCAGGTGATTTGGGATTCAGCCAGTGCCCTAGTGGATGCTGCTTTGCTGTCTCACTGCTTGTACTCAATACTGTAGGTTGGTCATGTTGACCAGAAGGCCATGAATCGGTTGCTTGTAACAAAGCAATGACAGACAACTCCACAATCATTGTTGGCTATATGGCTATTGCTATTTGTATAACTTGATTAGGACAGATTTTCTAGTAACCTAGCCTACTTTTAACTGCAGCACAGTATAGTATTGATGTAATAATGTGTGGGAAATGACACTCAACATTTAAGTGAGCTGCCATTTGGTTTAGGGAGATGAAGTTTAATGTTGTGTTTTTTGAGTTCAGTGTTGACGTCAAAGCAGTTGGCAAGATGTTCCTGGGCATAATGGCACTGGTGCGTCAGAGCACAGAGGAAAAGCATCTCACATGGACCATACAATACTCACTCAATGTGATAAGGAGATGGGCCGCACCGTGAGTTCAAATACTAAATAGGGGTGGGAATGGACAAAAATGTGACAAGTGCAAGTATTGTGATTCAATTCCACGATACATTGCTATTCATTATCGTCGCCACCTTGCCACCCTGGGGGCATAATAAGCTAATTTCATGTCAGAGTACACCCTGAGTAACCCCGACTCAAATTAAAATAAAATAGATAATTAAACAATGTAATTAATTGTGCTACTGTATCGATATAATTGCACACATAAAATTTCTCGATACTGAACAGAATATTTTTTTTCCCCACCACTAATTCTAAAACATAACAAACGGGAACAGACTCACTTAAGCTGTGCTGTTTTTTACAACAATATTGACCACATCATCAAGCCACACCAATCAGGTCAAATACTGTAGTAATATAAAAAATAGTAATATTGGTACTTGAAGTGATGATCCAATCAACTCTTAACACAGTGGTAGTACCATAATTTCCCAACTATTAGCTTCATTTTGGAAAATGTCTTCAGCTATGAGGTTAATACACGGAGGCAGTTAATATGGTATTAGTATGGTTTTGTTTATTATAACTTGCATAAAACACTGTCTTGCGGCTTATACACAAGGCAGTATGTTCCCTCCATGAACATCAGAAGTGTGTCATGTAAGTGTGTGCTTGTATGTCTCTTGAGAAATCCTGTTAGGGGAGGCTGAAAAGAGATTTACACGGTTAAAGTGCCTTCTGCTGGACATTGTGCGTACCTCTTTTTGTCTCTCCAAATGCGTTTGCTGAGAGATGTTGAGATAATAATCGTATCATAGGTGATGAAAAGGACCTTTAAGGATTGGGTTTCCAAACCAACTTGATGGCCTAGCTTTTTGTCTGTATTTCTCAGCCGGTTTGTGGGTTTTAAGTTCTTATATGGCAGGTTAAAGAGGAGCGGATTAAGAATTAAGGGAGTAAACTTTAGGTCAATTAGATTTGTCAGTACATGCAAACCATACTTACAAAAAATGTAGGTGATCATTCCAGGAACTGAGGCTTGATGGAATGCAGGATGCTCAGCAAAATGCTGAACTTGACGCAGCTTGTTTATAGCAGAATCAGCATTTTTGTTGCAAATATGAATGTATTTTTCAAAATGATTAGGACTACCATCATATGTATGATTATTTCAATACAGCCTGTACATGTATGATATCATATACTATTTGGAGTAATTTATCAATAGACCTTTCACCTACAAACAAGACTCAAAGCTGCCATATCTACCCATGTAAGGAGATCCGGACCTCCTTATATGGACAAAGATGGTACCCGTATTTCCTTATATGGGTAAGGATGTACCCGGATCTCCTTATATGGGCAAGGATGGTAACTTTGGGGTTTTATGGGCACAGTATACACAGTACCACATGAGGTAATGTAGTCTACACACAGACAGTTCCAGTTCAAATGCAGGAAGTTATTGGGGAGCATCACTGTGGCGATAACAGCCAAACTACTGTCAGGACTGCTGGATAAGCATAGAGTCTGGAGCTAAGCCCTTAATGACCCAATTACATATCATGCTTCAGGGTCCTTCGCTCCTGTAACGCCATGAGTTCAACAGGTGATGTGCCAGCTAGCTTGGCTGACTCAACACTGCCTGTCACCGTGGTTTGTGTGACCTGAAGTGGGGTCGTGCCCCCGCGACTTAAGCCTTTCAGGTAACCCACACTATTCACATAATGGAGATGTTCTTATCAATGTCATGTGATATCTAGTACACAGTGTCACAGATTTAGTGTCACACAGTACAATAGTACATTTATTGTATCGTATCACATGAGCAAAGCATGACCCCCCCTTAGTTGTAAAATGATTGCCAATTATTTAGTGTCAGGGTTATGTTTTTTAACATTGCACTTTATGGGCAGGACCTCTTAGTTAACATGATGCATTACATGAGTAAAGCTGAAGTGTTATGGATATGTGCCATTTCTGAAATCCTGCTCCGTCATGTCTGATATGATGTTGTTAATCATTTTTTGGCAATGTGTTTCTGTCCTCCTCACACGCTATTTTCTTTTTGCTTTGACTTCTAGGTCTCATAGTTAATAGTTTATGGCCTTCATGGCCTAACAATTGTATGTAGTATTGTATGGTATTACAAAGTAGCCTAATATATTATTCAGATGTTTTATTGGTTTGAATATTGTGCCTCTCTGTGTTGTGGATTAACATTTCTGTAGCAATATATATATCTGTCTTCAGTAAAAGCTGTAAATCAAAAGATTTAAACCTGAAGTCCTGCTTTCTCCAGTAGCAGAACAGCGTTTGTACATTCAGAGTTGTTCAGCATCTTTGAGAACTGCCTGTCCTCCTGTTCTTAGTGAATGCACAGTATATTGTGACACCACTTTAGTAAGGTTATCACACCACGGAATCACAGAGCAACCTCATGCTCTCCTCAAGCATTCCACATCAGGAAGTCACTACACTGAATTGTATTGCAGCCTGCTTCATGCTTCTCCAGGAAGCTGGTTTCAGGTGGTGGCTTAGAGTTGATATCCATCTAGCACCATTTGAAATCAGTGTTCTTGGGGTAGGCCAAGCTTCTACGCAGCCCCCTCCGACACCTCTGAAACAGCTTTGACAAGAACCAACCACCCCAGGAATGATGAGTGAAGGATCCTCTGGACAGACATGCGACTGCCTCGAGACCCCTTGTCCTCTTAGCAAGGCTGACCGATTTCTTTTGGTGTTCAGAGTCTTTAGGGGTTTCTAGCACCATTTGAAATCGGTTACAATGAAGGACAGAAATCGTCTGGAAGAGGAAACACCTATCGCTTGGAGCTTTCTTTTCACATGGAGAGATCGGAGTAGAATGTTTGGGCCATTACCAGATGATGTGTGGTGGTAAGCGTTCTAAAAATGTTATGATTTGATTTGACAAGGGGAACAGAGAAGGTAGGCCTAAATGCTTTTCTACAAAATGACATTCAGGGAATCTTGTGCACTTCTGAGCTCTCTAGCTCTAACCCAGTCTTTCCCATCTGCCTTAAATGACTTGGCCTAATTACCATAAAAGCCCAACACTTGAAAATTCATCACTTTGACTGACCTGGGCACTCAGACTTTGAAGCTCTTAGAGATTAAATGCTTCTAAGGTACATTTTGTAGATTTACAGACTGTTTGATTATGTATAGGAGTATGTTGATTTTATGTAAGACTGAATGTTATTAAATATAACTCATACGCTATTGCATCTTTGGAGCAGAGCTGTCCTTGTTACTGCTTTGGACCTATGCTGCTAATGTATCTGCAATAAAGTTTAAATACATAGTTAACACTCTAACCTTTGTTCCATTTATGAATGTTTACAGTTAAAATTACATTTCTCTTTACAATACACATGAATGAGATATTTAATGTTAAACAGCAAAAAACATTCTTCAGTGATCTTGGCAAACTGCTGGTTTGGCAGGATTTTCGATACATACATTTGTCTATCTTTTAGTATGTGCACTCATTGTAAAATACAGGACAGTTTTCATGAACCTGTCCTGTTGCTGTGTTGTCTTCAGTAAGGGCTCAGACTGATCAGCAGCAATTGGCAGATTTGTTATTGTTCGCTGTGGTACAGCAGCAGAACAGCTGGAGCAGCTACAGTATATGCTATAATAACATCAAACAATTTCAGTGGTGAGCTTAGTTCAAATTTTCAAAGGGTAACCATTCGAGTAACATCTTTTGAATGATTATGGTCTAAGCGTTGTGTTTTGCTTTACCGTTACCGCCTCATTACTTCCAATGTGGTCTCCGCCTAACGGTCAGCTCTCTGTAGAAAAAAGAAGAATGTAAACATATAGGACCCAGTTCCTGATGCAGGTAAATGCAGATCAGGAGAGTCTATTTCTATATATTTATACTGTATATCAGGAACTCTCTGTACATCATAGCTGTAAAGCAGGGGTTTTCAAATGATTGATAGTGACCATCATTCTGACTAAAACCAACCTGAAGACCACGTATGTGGTAAAATAAGTGATTCCTACTTCATGATGTTAATGAATACATGGTCAGGGACCACCATTCACAGAATACAGTGGGCTGAAAACCCAGTTTATTTCAAATGTATACAGGATATGTATGTGATATATGGAGGGGTTCTCCCACAGCGGCCAATCGGTAACCAAACCTATGTGTCCTCATAAACAAAAGCACAAACAAAGCACCCTTTGTGGCCAGGAAAACAGCATCACCAACAGAGCAGTCTTTGTGAGTGTTTTACTGGGGTTCATGGGGTTCAATCAGGCAACTTCCTGTGTGTGTCATTGAATTACAGTAGGCCCATGACACCTCCATGAGGGTCAGCAGTGGTGTCTGATGACCCAGACCCATCCCCCTCCATCCTCATGATGGGTCTACCAACAAATACCAACATAGTCTTAGTCAATCCTCTTTGGTGTGGCAATTTATGATCCAATCAGCAATACAATAAAACAAAACGGAAAGCCTTGATGCTGGCCCCAACAAATACTGTATAGTAAGACATACCAGCTAATTCTTTGGTCAGTCCTTTTTGTTACTTTGGCCGTGTACGATCCAATCAGCAACATAACCAGACATCAAAATCCCTTGATGCAGGCACCCAGCAACTTAACAACAACAAAAACAAGTCCCTGATGAGGGCACCAACAACACATTTTTCAGTGCCAACTACCATCAAATAACACAGATAATTCCATCCTTCTTCTTCATTGCTGTGGCAATTTATGATCCAGTTAGCAACATAAAAAGACCCAAGCATATGGAACAAATGGCAACTAAATCCAACAAGTTCTTCGGTCATTCCCTTTCGTTGCTGCTGTGGCCATTTATGATCCAGTCAACATTGTCAGCCAAAAAGCAAGCCCTTGATGTGGGCACCAACAACTACCATTCCAAAAACAGATTTCACACAGGTCACAACATGACCCCAAGATAGCAGACTTACAGCTCCTGTCAGTGAGCGTCCTTGAAAACCAAAATGTGTTGTGGCTACAAATCCTGTAACATCTATCTCCACTAGTCTTCTATGTGCTTGCCAGCCACGTTCCCTTATTTCAAGTCAAGTTATTTCTACGAGTTCTGCATACTTTAACTTCTTCCTTTCAAAGGCGTCCTCCATCACATCTTGGAAGAGATAGTTACCTCAGTAAAGTAGACAATGCACTCACTCTCCAAATACAACACCATGCCTGGTCTCAAAGCACAACAAAACACTGTGGAACTTTGCAGTCCCAGGCACATCTTCCCCTGTGCTTGTATTTGCCCATTGGCCATGATTCTTCAGAACCTGTACATATGCAACACAGTCCTTGCCTTAGACTGATCTGGCTTTTTGTCAGTTTTACTTGAAATACTTTGACCCGGTGCGTAGGTAGCCCCTCTGAGAGTGATAATGTTTGCTGGGTGTTTTCACTCGTGATACTTCTCCCTGAGAATCACAAAGGGAGCATAGCTTAGTAAAACATCTTAGACTTAAAAAGACAGTAGGGCTGCAATAGAAAATCTTGTTGTAAATATATATTGACACTTACTGACATGGGCGACATTAGATACATCCAGGTATTTATAAGTCCCAACACATGGATCAGATAACACTGAATTTATCACAGGTACAGCACTACTTAACATTGACCATTACATCAAATTGTCAACAACAACAACATTTTTTGTGTATTATTGTGTGTACATTAATGGGTGTTGCATTTGGGTTATTAGTCTCCTAAAGATTTTAACATCCTCCATAATTTTCTCTGATATTGCGATAGTGCATGATGTCCACAGTAATGTGTGCACAACGTTCCAGGTATGTAAGTTTCAGGCTTGGTACCTGACAGACATGAGAATGAGACTGATAGCATCGGGTTTTGAAAGTTGATGCCATGGGCGTCTACAACTGCAGATGGTTGTGTCGCTACGTCCATAATTGGCTGAAGTCACTACGATCAACCTCCTGTTTGTGCAATGACGCTCAAGTTACAGAGGTCAATCTGACAAACCGGAATTTCCTTGTACTGTTCATGTTATATTTAGCATGATGGGAGGAATCTGAGATCGTTCAGTTCTGTTTTCAAGTTTGGATTACCACATATGACAAGAGATTTAATATCCAATCAGTGGAAATATGAAACAAATGATAGAAAGTTATTTAAATGCTTATATTTATGTGTATATTCTGAATACTTATATTTATGTGTTTAAATACTTAGTTTGTTTGATAGAGAGCCATTTTTACAGGTAGTTTTACATACCGGCAGGAGAGATGTGGTGTCCTGTCTGTATATGTCTAGGAATCAAATCAGGAGAAATGTTCTTTTCCATCTTCACATACACAGTATTTTATGAAGCTGCAACCTGAAAACAGGAACAAAGAAACTGAGAGGATGGAGGAGATGGAACAAATCAAATGAATAGAAGGGTATAATAGCCTATATTGTATATAAATATATGTAAAAATAGCATCATCAATACAATCTATACTGTACAAGCAATTCTCCCCATAAAAATTCAATGTCTCTTCAACTCTCTTTAACCCTTTAGGCGCCAGAGGTTTTTTCCTAAAACGTTCAATTTTGACAATCATTTCAAAAGGCTTTAACGGTATTTTACACTTTAAGCCCGTTTTCTGTAGGCTATTGCCTAGCATGAAAACGAGTGTTTGACACCGAAATCTCAACGATTGAGCCTGTTTGTGGAATTTGGCAGCTGCTTTAGAATGGAGCTCTGTATGGCTTTAACATTACTCGCTTTGTGCATGGACTATTCTGTCCTTAAAACACCCCCAAACATTTTTAAAAATGTGCAGCTCACCGAGTGGTTACTGGTATTCAACATAGCAAGTTTTGCGGTGAAATTCAAATTCTGTTGTGTTATATCAGGCACACACGGTTGTGAGGTATCTGAAAAAGTACTTCCGGGATTTCGAAAATGCCTGATAAAAGATGACAGAAGCTATTTCGCTGCTAAACGAGCTGCACATTTTTAAAAACGAACATTTAGGGGTGTTTTAAGGAATAGTCCATGCACAAAGCGAGCAATGTTAAAGCCAATCGTCGAGATTTGACTTGTTTTCATACAGAAAACGGGCTTGAAGTGTAAAATACCGAACTATTCCTTTAACAAACAGTTATGCCAGTAGCCTAATTTAGATTATCCATTAGTAGTAGGCTACATTTTCAACCTAGAGCAATTCCAAGGTATTGCATGTAGGCTACAGTACATACCAATAAGCCCGGTGAGAGTCTACCTCTGCATTGAGAAAAGAACTTCGCAAGAGGAAGTTTCGTGTTTGTTTAAATAGGCAAGGTATCAGCATTGTATAGATCAAACTGCCATAAACTGAACTCTTGGGCTTAAACTGAAATCCTATCTCCACCTTAATAACCGACTTCCTGAAATCCAAATGTTTTCTTTATCTCTGCCAGAGCTATAAAGCTCTGAAGGTCCTTTATTTTGGTGGCTGGCTTCCTTGTGAGCTTACAATTGTAGCCATTGTTGTTTTTGCATACATAGCAGGACTTTGACGATGAACTTTGACATAGTCATTAGTGTTACCTCAAATGGAATTAATGCATTAGTGGTGTGTTTTGAGTGAGTGTATATAAATCCTGTCACTTCCTAATAAAATCTTTACTTGAATTGGGAGTTCCGGATCTTTTCCATAACCCATGGCCCAGAGTCCCACATTTATCATCAGTGAGAATTATGAAGAGATACAGAGATGCAGAGGGATAACCCTCAGTGGTGAAAGTGAATGTCAGGTTTTCATGAAGATTATACGGTGGCCGAGAAGGGCCAAACGCGCTCAATTAGAGAAAGCAGTTTCAAATACCAGACATAATGCATTGAGAGTAGGCCTAGGATGTTTGACAGTGTTGGCGCATGCAGGAGTTAGGAGTGATTCTGAAATTACATAAATAGACCCCCCAAAAAAGCCAACTGAGGACATTTGGTTTTCTTATGCATAAAATAATTCACTAGCAAGTTTATTTATCTCAATGTGTTTCTGTATCTCTATCAGAGTCATAAAGCCATAAAACATCCTTGTGATAGCTTAAACATGTTGGCTTTGTGAATACATGTTACCGGATCTTTGATGAATAAAAGACTTTGAGATCAAGTCAATATTTCACACTAGTGTTCCCTTTCACATTCAATTGCATTTTATTTATAAAGTGCCATAACATATGAATGTGTCTCAATGAATTCACATTTTTAACTTGACCGCCTAGATCAAACACAAGGCAACAAGGTCAAGAAAAAACATGGCTCAACAAGGGGGCTTTTTGCTATGAGCTAGCTGAGTACATAGATGAGCTCATATACATCAGGAGAAGCAGTAAGCACATTAGTGTGCGTGCAATATAGGTTGATACATGCAAAATTAGTTTATTATAATTACATTAGACTATAAATATGCAAGTAGATTTGTGGAAGGACTTAAAGCACATTCCCTGGACAGAAGTATTTTAAGTATGCATACTGTGCTATGGGAAGGGCCCAGCAAACTGTGACATACAGCTACGGCTACATGTGGTGCAACACGGTATTACAAGAAAGCCAGGTTTGCATTCTAACTCCAGGGGATATCTACACAATCTAGTCATTTCCTGATTGGCGGCATCATGGGGGGGCATTTTTGACATTATGTTCCTGGGTTATTTCTGGGTGTATTTTCTGGGTCATTTTTGTATTTGTTTGCATATAAAATCTGCCATTGCCATCCTTTTTACTGTGAGACATGTATACAGTTTATATAAAATATCTGTTTAATATTTATTTGTCAGATTCAATATTTTCAGATTTAATATTTATTTGTCAGATTGTATGATTTTGTACGATTAAATCCATTTATTCAGATTAATTTATTCCATTTAGAAGTTGGAAAGGATCAGTGCTGATTTAGACATACAGTACAAACATTACCATGCAGATCAATACAAACGAGAACAAACTTAATGTATTCTGTAGTAAGTTTGTCATTTGTAACAACTGTTTTAGAGCTATTTTGTACATTTTGCAATATAGACTACATACATTTATTTATTACACATTTGTCTATTTTCACTGTGATAAATAACTACACAATAGATAACACTTGTGAAATCCACCAAAGTCCTAAATTTGTGTATTATACATTGTGTTTCATAGAGTCCTGGATGTGCCTTGGATAGCTCTCATTAGGCTCTTTGCTGGTCTACAGCAGTGTGTGGCCTTCAGTGAAGGTGATCCACTCTATCTGTGAAAAAAAGAAGAATGTAAACATGGGACCTAGATCAGATCAACACAAACCTGCTATGCCTTCATAGACCACTAGTGGGCCACAGAGGTAAAATGCCTGTGTTAGTGCAGCGTAGCCTACTCACACGGTGCCATGCACTCTCAAAAATAGGGGTACTGTTGGGGTACATTTTCGTTCTTTCAAGTACAATTTTGACCCTGTACCTTGTATACGGTGTACATTTTAGGACATCCTCAGACTCAGTTGTCAGACTCAGAAAAACATCCGTCATCCTCAGACAAAACTGCCTCAGCGTCAGAAAAACCTCTGTCATCTTCAGGCAAAACTGTGTCAGCGTCAGAAAAAACCTTGTCATCCTCAGACTCAGGTGTCAGACTCAGGAAAACTACCGTCATCTTCAGACAAAACTGCCTCAGCGTCAGAAAAACCTTGTCATCCTCAGACAAAACTGTGTCAGCGTCAGAAAAACCTCTCTCATCCTCAGACAAAATTGCGTCAGAAAAACCTCTGTCAGAAAAACCTCTCTCATCCTCAGACAAAACTTTCTCAGCGTCAAAAAAAACTCTGTCATCCTCAGACAACCGTGTCAGAAAAACCTCTCTCATCCTCAGACAAAACTTTCTCAGCGTCGGAAAAATCTCTGTCATTCTCAGACAAAACCGTGTCAGAAAAACCTCTCTCATCGTCAGACAAAACTTTCTCAGCGTCGGAAAAAACTTTGTCATTCTCAGACAAAACCGTGTCAGAAAAACCTCTCTCATCGTCAGACAAAACTTTCAGTAGGGCTTAGATGATTAATCGACATGTGACACGTGCCAGTGGCATGTAAAAGACATGTCACTGGATCAATCGACATGTGGCATGTTCCAATGACATGTAACGGCATGTCACACGCGGGAAACATCGAAACAAACCAAATACGAGTTCAATTTTAAGTGCTATGACGTGGGTTAGCATGTTTACATTAGTGTCCATGACATATTGCAAGTTTAATTGCTCTACAAACATCGTTCTGAAATATAGTAGCCCATTCTTCTTTGGTAGGCTAGTTCTAACATTGCCGCTTAACCTAGGCTACTTACATCACGTACATTATTGGGCTCCGCAATTTTCATGTCTGTATGACTTGTATAATTAATAAGATTAAAAAAAACACACATACATTTCGACAACTATGTTACCGTAGGTATTTGAGATGTTCAGTGTCCTCTGCAGCTCTTTTGAGGAGATGAAGGTGGCCACTCTAAATATATAGGCCTACCACACAGCCTTCACAATTTTAAGAGTAGGCCTAAGCCATAAACATCTAGCAAATATATGAATGGCAACCAGTAACCGCTAATACGTTAAAAGTAAGTTAGATCAATGCATTCAATCTATTAATTAGTTTCTTTTGAAGAAGGCCTAATGGCCACTACACAGCTTTAGTTGACTAAAATGTTAAGACTAGCCATAAACATGTCAAAAATACATAAAGAAATAACAATCAATAACGGCCGAAATATTAAAAGTTTGTTTGTTCAACAGTTTGTTCAGGACACCCACTGTTTCGATAACACACGTGTAACTCAATCAACTGTTTCAAGAAAGCACTTAACAGTAGGATATAGAAAGGATGATACATTTTGGGTTTTCACTACATTTGTTTATTGTTTGTTTGTTTGTTTATGGTTTATTTGATAGGGACAGATACATATCATGTGGGCTGTGCACAACCCAACAGAAAGCATCATAGCATTTATAGCCTTGGCTAATTTGAATGAATATTACATTTTCAATATGTGGAACAAGTGTGTTTTAACAACAACAAGAACAGGAACAAACACAAAAAAGGCCGAGGGGGAGATGCGGTGAGACTGCAACATAACAAGGAGGGCTTAGACCCATTTAGATTTGTAAAGACATTCTGAAAAACATTTCAGATTCCCAAGTCTGAACAACAACTGTGTGTCAACAACCAAAGACTCAATGTGCAAGGGATGCTGTATACACTATGCGCACCTACAAGAAGGTTAACTTAGGAAGATGTAGCACATTTGGCTAGAGGTGTGACAGGAGGTGTTGGAGATGTTGGAGGGTCCCTTCATTTGGACCTAAACCATAAACTACACATACTACATACTACACACCCTTCTTGTCCTCTGCATCCTTGGTCCTAGGCAAGTACAGGCACAGTGGAAAATGGAGAGAGCAGGTAAAAGTCAGTGTGGTACAACACATTCAGAGATGCCACATCAAGTTATTAGCATAAACCAAAGCAAAAGGCCAGCAAGAGTTTTACATACCCATACACGGCTGACCCCTTCAAGTTTGGTTGGGGGTGCCACACCTTACATCCACACATGGACTATAACAATAACAACACTAACAATGTGATTCCCAACAATATCTCTGAGTTATTTTGAGGATATTTGCTGACAGGCTATAAGAAATCATTGAACTTTAGCCATTGCATTCACCAACACAAGGAGAGACTTTTCTTATTGTAATGAGAACAATACTGAGAGTAATCAGTAACTCACTTTGTGGGGAATGCCAGCATGCTGTTACATACAATAGCAATGACTGTGCTAACAGTAAATGTAGTGTACTGCTACAACTGAAGAAGTTCAAGAGGGGTACCCTTTACCGTCCATCGCAGGCCTTCAATATCATCAGCAAAGTGGAGCAGTTGTTCCGGGCAAGGACGACCGATTCCCTTATGGTGTCAACCAATGCAGTGGCACTGCTACAGAGAGAGATGATATACCCATTTAAAAGCATTACCATCTCTACCCACTTAAAATATTAACATTTGGGGTAGATTACAGTATACCAACTACAGCTAACAAGCTACATCAAAGCATACCCACTACAGCTAACTAGACTACATCATTGCAAACATTGTTCTTATTCTATGGATGGACCAAATTCTGTCCTTAGAGCATCATTAACCTGACACACCACATCACATCAGTTATCAATACAAGGTAAAAAAAAGAAAGAAAGAAACATAGAAGGACCACTTACCTAATGAAAGGCAATGTCCTCTTGTCACGTCACTTTCAGCATCAAGCATCTGCAAGATAATCATTGCAATCAAAATAACTCCATCAAATACATCGACCTACTGTGGTGATATATACCTCAGTGTACATTCAATGTGGAATAAATTGACTGCCACCTGACCTGACATCAACAGCAGTTGAAGCAAAAAGTAGTACTGCACTGTACACGCGCCCCTATCCCACGCTCTCGTCTCACTGTCCCGAGTTGGAACAGTGGTAGTGGCACAGGACAGGACTGGACACGCAAGTGTTGCCTACCTACAGTACAGATTGTGCTTCTACAGCTTCCCTGGCCTGAAGTTCATAACAGAAATTTCCGTTGTGAATTAAGTTCATGTCATGTTCAGATCACAAGTTCAGCTTCAGGTTCACTAGTGCCATGAAACTTTCCATCTAGCAAGCTAACAAGCTACATCAGGTATAAAGCAAATGTCATCCCATTGATTAGTTCCACTGTTCACCTGAAGAACAATAACTTAATCACAAACTCGTTGATAACGAGCACATCTGATGCTGAATTGCATGTATTAAGATAATCCATGTATTGCATGGATTAAGATCACGTTACGGTTCCCCCAGTGGCGGTTTTAGGTACGGGCGAACCGGGCGGTCGCCCGGGGCGGCATCTTGTATGGGGCGGCACGAGCGCTTAACCCTATGAGCCCGACTGACGCAAAGTGCGTCAAAAAACACTCATGGGGGCGCTCGTGGAGGATCTCGCCTGGGGAGTAATTCAGTCTAGAACCGCCACTGGGTTCCCCCCTCATTGCATTTCGAATGTGCGTTAGCTGACTAGCTAACATTAGCTAACGCCATCAGGTTCAGTAAATAGGATTATACATTTCATACAAACTCCTTGATAACCCCATATATTATCTAAAGTTGCTCTAACTAAGTGTGATTTGTCTGACGTTCCTTATTGACATAGGAACATTTAAGATAGCCTCCCTCCACGTCTAAGGTTAGCTTTGTAGGCTAACGTAACGTTATGGCTCTGAAATTTCGGTCACAACTAAGATACAAAATAACAGTTAAACGAGCAGCACAAACAACTCAAATAACACTACCAGTATATACTGGCACAGTTGATATATAAAATATATATAAGAAGAATAAAAAAATCTTCGTGCTTTTGTTTACTTACCGCTGATAAAGTTGGAAGTAAATGGAAGTAGCCTGGAAAACGTCCGCCATTGTTTCCTTGAATCTACCGCTCTGGGCATGCCGAAGTGGCATGTCAAATGCCGATGCCAGTGACATGTCATTAGAACGTGGCACATGTCGATGATCCAGTGACATGTATTTTACATGCCACTGGCACGTGTCACATGTCGATTAATCATTTAAGCCCCTCTCAAAACTTTCTCAGCGTCGGAAAAAACTTTGTCATTCTCCGACAAAACCGTGTCAGAAAAACCTCTCTCATCCTCAGACAAAACTTTCTCAGCGTCAGAAAAAACTCTCTCATCCTCAGACAAAACTGACAAAACATACAAACATAATTGAGATTACAGTATTTCTGTCTAAAATCATGCATGATAGGCCTACCAATGAATCATTCCATAGGGCACGGAATGAATAATTTAATTAGTCTGTGAACCGAGCTAACTAGCTAGCGGACGCTAGCTTAAAAAGCAATGGAAGTGAATGGCAATAACCATGACAAATAGCTATGCGCTGCCAGGTCACTAACAGTTGAAAGACTCCGCTTAAACTGTATACCGTTGCAAGTTCACTTGAGTATAAACTACCCACTTAAACTAATGTCACTAATCTTATTCAGGTAGTTGTCATTTCAAAGAAATGACACAGCTCCGTTTAAAATGTTACCTAGCTAGGCGGCTAGCTAGCTAGCCAGCAACCAGACAGCTAGCTGCTAGCCCCTCAAGGGGAGTACGCCCTCGCTGCATTAATATCAATGGGATACTTGTGGAATGTTATCAATAAATTGGTCATTATGGCTTTCTGGATTTGTTGACGGTATTTTGGAATATTTTGTCATAATCTGTAAATTTTCCCGATCATTTCAAGCCTAATAGTGTATTTTTTAGTGTATGGATTTGTTAAGAAAATAACTTAATATCAGACCATGCTGCTGTTGGTTACTGTCTGGTTGCTGGCTAGCTAGCTAGCCGCCTATCTAAGGTAACATTTTAAACGGAGCTGTGTCATTCTTTGAAATGACAACTACCTGAATAACATTAGTGATATTAGGTAAAGTGGGTAGTTTATACTCAAGTGAACTTGCAACGGTATACAGTTTAAGCGGAGTCTTTCAACTGTTAGTGACCTGGCAGCGCATAGCTATTTGTCATGGTTACTGCCATTCACTTCCATTGCTTTTTAAGCTAGCGTCCGCTAGCTAGTTAGCTCGGTTCACAGACTAATTAAATTATTCATTCCGTGCCCTATGGAATGATTCATTGGTAGGCCTATCATGCATGATTTTAGACAGAAATACTGTAATCTCAATTATGTTTGTATGTTTTGTCAGTTTTGTCTGAGGATGAGAGAGTTTTTTCTGACGCTGAGAAAGTTTTGTCTGAGGATGAGAGAGGTTTTTCTGACACGGTTTTGTCGGAGAATGACAAAGTTTTTTCCGACGCTGAGAAAGTTTTGTCTGACGATGAGAGAGGTTTTTCTGACACGGTTTTGTCTGAGAATGACAAAGTTTTTTCCGACGCTGAGAAAGTTTTGTCTGACGATGAGAGAGGTTTTTCTGACGCTGACACAGTTTTGTCTGAGGATGACAGAGGTTTTTCTGAGTCTGACACCTGAGTCTGAGGATGTCCTAAAATGAACACCGTACTTGTATTGGGTACATAAATAATGTACCTTTTCACCAAGGGACCATATTGTACCTATGGGTACAAAAAGCCCATGGACTGTCACTCAGAAGTTGATAGGGGAGGAGATTCATTCGGGAGCAACCGTTATTTTTTCGTCTCACTCAAAGTAATGGAGGAGCAGTTTTCAGCAGAGGAGCTTGGTGTGGGGAAACGTGCTGTGGTGCTGGCATAATCTTTATGGAACAGCAGGCAACGCTATTCAGAGGTAAGATGTAGTTGCAATTTATCGAAATTCAGTTTGTAAATGTTGAATACTGTTAACGGAATCAAATTGTTCACTTAAAGGCTAACATATTAGCATTCGCTAGCTACGTAGCCCATGTCATGTTAGCTATATTCAGATATTTTGAAACGGTGTTCAAACGCCTTCAGTAATGCATGAGGTAAGGTATAGTTGCAATTTATCGAAATTCGGGTTTGTAAATATTGAATACTGTAAACTGAGTCAAATTGTTGGCATAATATAGGCTGACATTAGCATTCGCTAGCAACGTAGCCTATAGATGTTAGCTATGAATATTTTTAAACGGTGTTCAAACGCCCTCGGTAATGCATGACTATCATGATAGATGTTAAGGAAAGGTATTTTGTGTGTGTTTTATCACTGTTTCCCATTTTAATGTGAAGTTAGTGAATACTGTTGAGTCAAATTGGCTTAAAGGCTAACATTAGCACTCGCTAGTAACCTAACCTTATGAACCATATGAACCTTATGAACGTTCTGCTAGCTGCTAACGTTAATCCCTCTCACACAGATAACCACCAAGGCATAATGTTGGCGTGTGGAAGTACCTCTACTCAGAGTGATAGAGAAAACTATGGCTCTGCTTTTACTGAAGGAATGGCTACGTAAGTAACACAACTTGGTCGTTTTTCTTAGTGTATTGATAGTATTTTTCTTATTGATGTTAAATACACATAGAAATGAAAATAATACAGACAATTTTTAGATTGTTCAGTTTGTCCAGGAGAAATTATTGCTTAGGGTCATCTTGTGCTGTTTCATGGTGTCATTTTTTTTTATTTATATTAATGTATTGCATATGCCATTTCTCTCTCAAACGCATAGCGGAGCGGGCAGCTTTATGAATATAAGGTGAAAAGGATGTATGGAGAAGTTTTGGGAGAGTCAGACAGTCCACGGAACTTGCAATGACTTAGCAATGATCTATGCCAGGTGAGTGGATTGACATACTGTAGTTGCATACATGTGTATTTTACACAATCTGTCTGAGGCTATTTATTTGTGTGGTTGAAAATATCTAATTCTGAGGTTTGTGTTTACATTTTGCTTCCAACAGACGTACAACCCCTGCTGTCATTGGTGATACCACTGCTTGAAAATATGTCAACGTCCTGTAGATCAAGTAAGGTTCCAGTCGAAGTCCTCCTGAAGAATTTGTTGGATTTCTGCCAGTTTTTGATATTGAACTTAAGTGCCTTTTGAGACTCTTGGCTTTTTAATGGCTACCCAAATGGAAGGATTGGAGTGTGTTTATATTGTATATGTTTATAGGCTTGCTAATATTTGCTTAGGCTTTCACATTGTTTTCTGAGATACTACTCAATGATGTCATTGTGACTCATTGTATCACACTTCAAGACGCGTATCTTTTACTCAATTAGTGTATGCACTGTGAATCCAAACATGAGAATTCTAAGATTATAGCAACTGCAAAGTTACTGCAAGGACAATGTTAGTTTTGTAAAACCCTTAAGTGACAAGCACAAGATGCGATAGTGCTGGGAGCTTTTCTCTTGTAACATTTTAATGCATTTGTAATGGTGACGGTAAGCAGATACTACATTTTCATCTCATATGTTAGTATTAACATGAACTTAAAAGCATGCAAGGTTTTTTTGTGTGAAGTGGTTAACTCAAATATTGGTATAATATAGATCAGCGGTGGCCAACCCGCGGCTCGCGAGCCACATGCGGCTCTTTGCCTCCTCTCGTGCGGCTCACTGCTGCTCAACTGATGTTCTCACCTCTCCTCGGACATAAACGTTTTCCTTTTGAAATAGCCTTTATTTCCGGTAAATAAAAAATAATTTCAGAATTTGATAGTAGCCTATTGCCAAAAGTAATTATTAATAGTTAACAATAATTTTACCGTCATGATATGGATAGGAATTGGCCAAAACGAAGCAGACGTGTTTATTCTTCAGCCAGGTTTAATGCTACTGTTGCAATCAGGAATACCCTGAAGCTAATCGTAAGTAGAAGGAACACGTGCCATTGAAAAGGACCATTTATCGTTTTGTAGCATAACCCCTCTGGTTAATATGTCAAAGTAATCAAAACAAAAGCACTCTGAGATCGCAAAACTCCTCCTCGCGCATCCTGCTTAACATCTCGCGCGTCCGCTTAACATCTTGCAACAAACAGACAAACCCCGATGAAAACATAACCTCATTTGCGGAGGTGATATGTTTCTAGCCTACACATTAGTTTGGTACTTGGTATGCCACGGATTCATAAAGCTTCAAACCTGAACATTTCCTACATACTTTTGCAAGTAGGCTGGTAATGGCTATAGACGTCAGTCACTCGTTTTCTTTTTGTTTATTTTCTTTTTAAAAGTTAACTGAACACTTGACATTGCATTATCAGGTGTTGGAGCATTGCTCATGCCTATAAGTCATTCAGTGAGGGGGGATTTGATGTGTGTCTGATCTTTTTTCATTTTCCAATGATCATTTATCAATGATCATTGAGCATCTGCCAAGTGTCTTATTTTAAATGAAAAACAAAGGAGCTATAACTGTAGGCCTAATGTTGTGCTGTTGTAGTGTGGACGCCTTTTTTGTTGTGCGGCTCTTTTGACTTTCGTGGATTTTTTTTTGGCTCTTCATGCTAGACTGGTTGGCCACCCCTGATATAGATCAAGGTTATTAATGTTGATCACCTATGGTGCAAGTTAATCATTTTTTTCCCTCTGCATATAAACACAATGTGGAAGCAAAATATTGGAGATCAAACTGTTTTATATTTACACTTACATAAAGAGTTACAACATGTTTTACGTTAATATGCATATTGATTAATGTAAGATACTTTGATGTTTTGATATGAATGTGTTAACTTTTATGTACCTGTATTCATGTGGAGTATTGTGTGTAATATCACAAAGTGATTTTTCTCTCAGAATAAACATTTTAATTTACTTATTGGTTGTGTGAATACATTTCAATTATACCACCTTAAATTTTCACTGGGGTTGTACCCTTAAAGTACAGATTAGTACCTTTTAAGGCTGCTATGCTGTAATGACATACACAGGTACATTTCGGTCATTGCAGGTACACAAGTGTACCTTGATGGGTACAAATGGCTAGGGTACCAAACGGTACCTGCATTAGGGGTACATTATTGTACTTCAAAAGGGTACTGCCCCAGCGACAAGCATTTGTACCGTTTTAGGTACACACTGGTACTTCCATTTCTGAGAGTGTGCAGCTGTATGTCACTTCCAAGTACTTATAGACACCGGGGCAGGGATCAGAGAAGACAGCATTTGAAGCATGTAATTGACATGATTCCTTCCCATTGCACCTGTACAGATAGAACAGAAATGATCATATTTGTAGTCTTTGCATGTATGTAGTTACTGAGCAGATCATATTATCCAAAGCAACTGATCATGATGTACAGAAATACAGACTTGATTTGAACTAGTTTGATAGTCTGTCTATCCCAAATGACATGTATATCAGTCAGGACCACTTTGTCAAAATAGTTGTATTGCTATGTGCATGAGGGTAGGCCTACATTTGGCTCTGTTCGGGGAGGAGTGTACACATGGAAAGACAGCGAGATAAATCCCCCATAGGATACAGAGCAGGGCAGGCATCAGTGACAACAACTTTATATTTATGTACCTACTGCAATTATGCTTACCAGTGGCGGCTGGTGGTTTCAGAATTAACGGAGGAAGGTGTGTGCGTGGGGGGGGGGGGGGGGGGGGGGGGTTATGGATATGATTTAATGCCAAAGTAAGTAAATTGGAATTAATAAATAAAATTATTTGTACCCCAGCTTGTTAGTATACTTTTAGTATCCTGTACTGTTTTATACCCCTTTACTGCAAGACATAATTCATGCACTGAAAATGTGCAAGGACTTTTATTTTGACATTTCTTATAGTTTTCAGCCGATTGATAACGTGAATTATGAGCAGCTGTGTAGAAGTGTCAAACTTCTAAAGCAAAGTATTCTGGCTCCACTTTGATGCCCCCAAACCAGTTGCACAATCATGATCTAACCCAAAACAATAACACAGACAGAGACATTTAGGCTAGGCTAAAAAATATTCAAGTAGCCCTAGCCAACAGCCTCTAATATGCTCATGGAGGCTCACGTTATCATGAAAGCTTGATAGTGTGCAAAACGGCAACATGACGTTCAGCTAGTGAAGGCCACGATTCAACCTGGCTAGTTAATCTTGTTAAAATTAGCTTAAATTCGTTTTCAACTAAATTAGACCTAAATAGTTACAGAAATGTCTTCATTCAGACGTTCATTCATTTGCTAGGTAGGCTACGAGGCAAGCAACATCTATTTTCATTGCTCTCTCCTTTGCTAAGTTAACTGACAGACTTACCCTAGCTAGCTGCTTGCTATTGGAGTTTCTTATACGTCTTTCTGCCGTTCTGACCCTGTTTGTAAGTCCAGTGAGTGACACAAAGTTGGATGCTCAATCAA
The DNA here is from genome assembly GCF_963854185.1 of Sardina pilchardus. Taxonomy (NCBI): domain Eukaryota; kingdom Metazoa; phylum Chordata; class Actinopteri; order Clupeiformes; family Clupeidae; genus Sardina; species Sardina pilchardus. Next base: position 501,979 of record NC_085000.1, on the reverse strand, counting down.
ACGTTTGATTTATTAACAACTAAGCAACTGAAGTGATTAAGTTAATTAAGTTCATTTTCGATCCACATGCTCGACTGTCCTGCAGCATGCCAACTGATGTGTAGTTGTCCTGCATTTCTGATTGGATATTAGCAGCATGAGCTCCACTGATTGGTTCATTGACGGAGGCACTTCCGCGGAGGATCTTCCTCCCTTCGGCCATTCACTTGAATGGTATCCACCAAAGCCATCGATATCTCAAAATTGCGACAGCCGTTGACTTCCATGTTAAAGCCAGATTAGAGCGGTCACGTGGTTAGTGGGTAGACTCAGTAGTTCCCTCGGTCCCTGGTTTACTACGGGATTGACAGCAGCGATCGCATTAATATTTACGGTGAATACTCGATGAAAATTACTATAAACTGCATTTCCAGATACATATACATTACTCAATGAAAATGCATTATTATGCACACGACTATAAGTCATGTAGAAAAGTCGTATTATATTCATTCATTCTCAATGGAATAGTTCCCGGATGTGCCGTCATTGTTTGTTCACGGGAGTCAACGGTAGTGTCGCAACTTTGAGATATCGATGGCTTTTGTATCCACGAGCCGCGGGGGTCTGGAGAGTTTATAATGGGCGCTAATGGGGGTCTTGAGGAGGAAGATCCTCCGTGCAGTAATTTTCAATTGCGATAGGTATAGCTTTTACAAATTTGACTAATTTCAGTAACATTGCGTTTGAAAAGCAATTAGTTCTATGTTGTTTTAGTTAGGAAGTTGGTTAAATATATGTATATTTTATTATTTTAATTTCCCTGAAAAGTTTAGGGAGGATTGTCCTAGCCTCGCGAGCCATCCACGTACTTCCGGCCAAGGATTGCCTCCACTACGAGTCTGGCCGTGCTCCTCTGTGGAGCATTCTGCTCGGTAGAATTGTAACAGAACGCCCCCCCTCCAGAAAGCAGCCAATAAACGAAGAGACGGGTTGGTGGGGGCGAAAGGGGGAGGGCGCTCGTGACGATGACGTTAAACGCCTGCGCTATGTTGTTATGAGTAACTATCGCCGATTGGGTGAGAGCTGTCCAATCAATTCAAACCAGAACTGGGCGTTACTTCCCGCTTCCTGCAAGCGCTTCAGAGCAAAGAAATTCCAGACCAGAGCCCGTCTACGGAGAGCCTTGCCACTCGCTATTAAGTCCCATTGTAACGACTTTTGGTTGCAGTTCCACCAAAATTCCACTGGGGGCGGTCGCCTGAGTGCAGAATGAATGGGAGCCTATGGAGCTAGACGGCTAAAGTTGGCTCTTTCACCCAATTGTCGTTGAGAGATCTCAGATTTGATTGTAGTTTTTGCAAGTTCAACATAGGTTATAGGTCAAAAGTTGAATGAACGAGTACTTATGTCCTTCCGATTTCTTACAGGTTGAGTTGTTGTTGCCCATACCACGCTAGCATTCTGCTAATGAAGCTTGAGTGTATGACGTCATTTACATTTTAAAAGACGTTTCAAAGCAAACAAGTGACTCTAAAAAATCAAACACCACGCAATACGTAATTTCTTTGCATCCCCTTTCGAAAACAACATTCAAATTCATTGACAAAAAAATATATTTTGAGAAAAGCGGATTTTGAGGGGTATTGCTCCATAGACCGCCATGCATTCTGCACTCCAAATGTAGCGCCTCTAATGGAACCAGCATGGAACTGCAACCATTTCAAAACCGGAAGTATAACGACAGTGGCAGTTCTCCCCTTATTAGACATTCTCTGTTCCAGACCATAATACGAAATGAAATGGTAGTATTATGGGATGGTTAGGACCAGGCTAGGATTGTCCTCCCTTTCCTCAATGGACGAGCCTCCTCTGATGCTTACACATAGCCATGTTATACTGCTCTTTATGCTGGTCATACTGCACTTACAGTATCTGTATACTGTTCATACTGAATATTCATATTTATTCCGTTTTTACTGCTTTGTGTTTACTACTTTAATAAAGTTACTGCTAAAACACAGCACATATCTGTACATGTTATTCATACATTGTTCATACTGCATGTATCTGTAGTATTCTGCTGGTATAAGGTCAGTGCTAATAATCTGCACATATTTATATTTATATCACTGTAAATCGTATCTATAGCCTACTGTCTACACGGGATGTGCTGTTTATACTACACGACCTGTCTATTTCACATTGAACTATTTTGATTCTTTGGCACTTTTGGTTAAATGCAAACTGCATTTTGTTGTCTCTATACTTGTACTCTGTACAATGACAATAAAGTTGAATCTAATATAATATAATGTGTAAGAACAAGTAATCATCAGCTGATCAACTGACAGATGGACAGTTAACTGAGTAGTTTGCCAAGTTACTGGCAGACTCCAAGAGGCTGCCCATGACTCTGTGGCCTGCCTGAACTAACGCTATTCTCCATATCAACTGTCCCTTGTGTTGTTAACAACTTTCTCTACCAGTTGAGCCAAAGCAATAGCCTTGTCTTTGACCGATGTGACTATTTGTCAGTTTGAATTGAAAGACTCTTACCTGGAGCGTAGGTTGTCTGTTTGAGAGTGATAACAGTGGGAGGTCTTTGCATATCTATGGGGGCAGGTCAAGATTTCTCTCCTTCCATAGTTGGCGTGATGAATGATCAGGCTTCCCTCCTCTTGAGATCAATAAGAATTGAGATACAATTATGGGTACAGAAAAAGTCAGTGATCCTTTAGAAAATAATTAATTGTGTACACGGATATCAGTGTTATTGTGATATAAGTGACCTCTGTATATGTAATCCAGCATGTTATTACAGACGTTACATTTGTGATGTGCAGTTGTGCTGTGTGCATGACTTGTTTGCATGTACAGTAGGTGTTGATGATGTAAAAGTGTTAAGATTTACCGCAGCTGATAACATTTTGCATGTGTTCACATGTGACACTTCTTTCTGAAGATCAAAAGAGAGTATATTTAGTATAACAGTATAGGGGGTCATTATACCTGCATTTGAACGTTTTTTCCAAATATAGTGACACTTACTGACTGGGTCGCATACAAAAGATACATCCAGATATTTATATGTCCGAACACAGGGATCAGAGAACACCATGTTGGTCACAGGTACAGCACAACTTGACATGCCATTGCACCTATTGAAAAGAAGAGTTTTAGTATATTATTGTGTGTACATTAATGTGTATCGGAGGCGACCACAGAGGAGAAGTGGGTTGGAGACAGGTTGTGGATGTTGCGGCGGAACATGGCCATCGGCTGAGGAGCTGGGGGTTGTTCTGTCAAGGGTCAAGCTGACATTATATCTATATCTCTCTGTATATATACTGTATAGCCTATATACTGTATATAGGCCTATATATAATGTACAAATAATATAATGTACAAATGTAAACAGTATGTGTATGTGTTTTATGTGTTTTAAGGTCTGCATCCTCCTACCTGTCTGACATAATGCGTAGAGACTGGTGCTGGTGGCATTGGGTGTTGGAAAGCTGGCTTGACGGGCGTCCACTGCTGCAGGTGTCTCTGTTGCTGCGTCCATAGCTGGCTGAGATCACCTTGATGGAACCCCACCCTGTGCAATCACCCCCAGTTACAAAACTACAGGAAGTTCCTTTTCCAGAAACATGATTCTTGAAGCATCTGAACTAATAGGGTCGATTTCCCTGGAACACCAGTGTTCGAATGTATGAGCACAAGTTACTTTGGATGACCACATCTGACTAAATGTAATCTGCAACCAATGGAAATAGAAGTGGATTTTTTTTCTATTATGTGATGTGTTGTATACATACCACAGGAGAGGTGCCCCGTCTGGCCCTCACATACTGAATACCTCTTGGCCTCTATACCTTAAAACAAGAACAAGTAATGAGAGACAGCTATACATACTGAATCTTTTAAATGAAAGAATAACATAATATCAAAAACATAAAATAATAATCAATAATAACACAAATACCATGCCTTACCATTATGGTTCAGGACAATGAGTGCTGGAAAAAAAACACATTGAAAGTTACTTTTTTGTTTACATGTTGAAAAATAACAAACAATCCAACAAGTAAGTAAATGATACAGCCATAATGCATTGACATGGGGCAAGTGAATTCCACTATTTGTCTGTAAGTACATCTGAAACCCACGCACTTCCAAATATTGGTTGTGCACAGGCAACATACCGATGAGCCCGATGAATGTCTGTCCCTGCATTGCAAGAAGTACTGAGCAGGAGGACGTTTCTGATTGTTTAAAGGCACAAAGGTACACGCCTCTTATCTGGCTATCATAAACAGGACTCCTGGCAATATACTATCCTATAAACAGACCTCCCGGAAACCAGGAAGCTGTTCTGAAACACTCATTTTCTATGACTTTGCATTGTGACGTCACTGAAGTTTAGCTTTGGATGTGTATCCTATAGTCCGGGAGCCAAATGCCATAATTTAGGTGAACCTGGCTTTGTCGGTTAAAGTTTTTTTTTTTGCAGAATCTAGTAGACTAGGGGTACCTCTTTAAGATTTAAGAGGGTGCCCGGTGATATCTCTTGGGCAATTTCATATATTAAGCCTTTCTTGTCCAATGTGTTGACTATAAGGCGGATATACTACAGGTGAATAGGGTAAAAAAATTAACAAGCAGATATCACTATGAAACTTCACCAGTTGATTACTTAGATCAATATGAAAAATAAATGTATTACAAGTTTTCTGAAATTTAATGTTTGAATATGCAAATTAGGTATGATGTAATTAAATATGCGCTGATTTGCATAAACGTAAAAATATCAAATCTGAACATTGGACAAAGCCAGCTTAAATTTTGTTCTTTTCATTTTGTTGACATAAGAGATGAAAAGTATTTTAGAGAGGGAATTATGGATATCTCATTTAGTTATTGGCGTAATAATCAAGGCAACTTGCAAACGTACCATAGGCGCAGTAATATCGTACGCAGCACCTGAAAATAGTCCCCATAGACAACAAGCAGGTGTAGTGCCAGTAGTCTGCAAGTTGCCTTGATTATTACGCCAGATTAGAGTGTAGTTCCATGTCAAATCAGCCTAGAAAAACGGCAGGTTTCATTTTCAGTTGGTCTTACTGCACTTTTTAACTTGAGAGGAGACAAGTTTTAAATGGGAAAATTACCAGAAATCTTAGTCACTTTTAAACATGAAGCTAGCAGGCGAGAAGCTAATGGTCTAATCCAATTCAATGATCTATGCTAGGCTGAAGCTAAAAGTTGTATCGCCAGACTCACATAATGGCTGGATGAACGGGAACAAGGTAAATATCGATTGTTTTGCTCGAGGGGAGGTGGAAAATGAGCGTATTTCCAAAAATGGCGGAATATCCCTTTAAGGTAGAGCTTAAAGAGTTACTTCACCCCATAACTCCACCCACTTCACATTTCTGGCTTTCAAACTGGGCAGACGTTCTGAAATTTGGAGAGGGAGTGCAGCACTGCTGCAACCAATCAATCATGGTGATTTCGTGTCAATCTGGGAATGAGAGCTGCAGACATGGCTTATCACAGGTAGGCTAATCAGGGTAGCAGGTGTTGGGGCGTTTCAGTCCTAATTTGTAACGACCCGGTGACGTAGTGTTGGACTAGAAGTGCAGGACAACGTCAGCATTCCAATAGTATTTTGGACCAACATGCCATGGCATGTTTCAAACTGGAGTATGCGCGGAGAGCAATATCTCCAATACAAAATCAGACGAAATGTTACTTTTGTCGAGAAACACGATTTTTGTCAATATTAACCCTGGTAATAGTACAGCACAGTTCACTTATGAGTATTTTCAATCAATCAACAGCTCAAAAAACCAATTTTAGGGTGCAGTGACCCTTTAAACTGAATTTAAATTAAGTTTTAAATTATATTGACTTGTTCATATCCATGTATTTAAAAAAAAAAAAAAATCATTTCAAAGCATTCCCTAAAACTGCAATAGTATGATTGCTTAATGGCAAACTCCACTGACCTGAAGCCATGCTCAAAGCAAACATAGCATAGAGAAGAGAGATAACTGGCAAAATCTTCATGGCAGTTAATTATTCTGAAACACAAACATAAATAAAAAACATGACATGAGAGCTTAGAGAGAAACATCAAAGTCGGTGGTGTGATGCTCACCTGTAGATGAAGAGATCGTTGAGAGCCTCTGGAAGATTTGGTGAGGATGAGGACAGCTAAGCAGCTTTTATAGTCATCAGTGGAGAGCAGTTAGGCTAATTAAAATAACCAGCATTCAGTGGAAATGTGAAATTTGCCAACAGCAAATATTTAACTAACAAACATAGCAAACATGGGCATGGTTGGATGGAGAGAGTACACGGACATACTGTAAATGGAGAAGGGATCATCAAGCTCATCGAAGGATCCTCATAGAGCAGGCCCGTGATGAAAACAATGTGGTTCCCCTTTCAACCGCAGCCCCATCCCCGAAACTCAGCAAGACACTTGTGTGTAAACAGACTCACGGCCCAGTCCATGGGCCAGAGCAGAATTTGGGCTCACCAAAGGTGGCAAAATCTAGCAATGATTTTCTTAATCCTCTATATCTGAGAGATATGTTTTGGTATGATAACCTTTTCTAAGTGGTAGCTTAGTTGTATTTTTACTGGCTTTTATACCCATACCCGGTACAATTCACAATACACGCCTATGTGTAGGTATAGGTGTATACAAGTGTGTGGGATGATGGGATATGTCTTAATCCATGTTATATCACATGTAGATGCCATAGGCTTTTAGAAAATATATAGTTTAGATGGACTATATAGCTTTTCATGAATCACATAGGCTAAAATGTATCCGTCGTACACTTTTTCACCTACATAATATAGGATTAGATTGATGCAAAGGACTGAAAGTGGGTGGGTCAAATCCCAACTCTTGCTACAGTATATCACATCTAGAGAGTATGGGCTTTTAGAACATGTATGGGTTAGATAGCTGAATACACTTTACACAGCTACTTTAGACCCATAATCAATAGTTGTCCATTGAAAATCAATGCATTTCAATGTAATGCAAAATACATTACAGCTAGGGTATAGTGATATGGAGGAAGTTGGGAGATATCTCAATGCACATTTTTATCACATCTAGAGTATATAGACATCTCAGAAAAATATATTTTAGGGTAATTAACCTGTTTTCTTTAATGATACCAGAACTATAATGATCGTATATGCCATGATATTTCAATTCGAAAGAGAGTGCATGTAGGTCCTACATAAGTATTGGGCCTAAATTCTGCTTTTTCAATTTGTCTGGAAGAAGATTTCTTTTCTGAACATTCTACAGTAGAAATGTAAACCGCCAACTTTAGAATTGTTAAGAGTGTGTTGGTGTTTGCTGTGTCAGTGTGTGGAAGCAGTACAGTTAGGCTACAGAACAACAATGGCTGTTGTAGCGTCAAAAACAGATTACACCTTTTTACCTTTATACTTTGTTGTACAAATAGGGCATAAGGTGAGTCCTGTTTATTTTTATTTGCGCTATGACTCAGATGTGTGAGAAAGAGTAAGGATATGACCAATGACTAGGTTACTTGTGAAAGACTAATAACCCAACCGGCCCAAGTAAGGTACTAACATCATTATCAAGTAATGATGTCTGCTGTAAACCGTACTCAATAGATGTAGCCAGTTTAAGCTGTAGACTTCCAATTTGTGCATGAACAATATAAAGGACAAAAACTAGATGTACCGCAAAGCGATACACAATATGACCGCCGCTCAGTCCTGCACATTCTCTCCGCAAATATCAATCACGCTTGTGTTTCCATCGCCTACTCCATCCCTACTGCAACTTTTATGTATGTAAATGAGTGTGTGCATGTGTGCGCTTGCTTTTGTGTATGAGTGCTTCTCTGTCTAGTGTGAGTGTGTGTCTGCTTGTGTGTGTGTTTAATGTGTCTGAGTATATGTTCACTGTGTTCTCTGCCGTCACTGTCACTCCAATATCAGATAACACACACACACACACACACACACTCACATGCGCGTGTGTGCACACACACACACACACACAAACACACATACACAGGCACACACTCACACACGCACACAAACACACACTCGCACACACACACACACACACACACACACACACACACACACACAGGCACACCCAGAGAGAGAGAAAGAGAGAACACACACAGAATACACACAGATAACACAGACACAGAGAGAGAGAGAGAGAGAGAGAGAGAGAGAGAAAGAAAGAGAACACACACAGAACATGCACATACACACATATACACACATGCAAACACACAGATGGGCACACAGAAACGCACCCACACACACAGGCTATAGTACATCACACACACACTCACTTCTCAGCTCCGGTGGTCTCACAAAATGTACTCAAAGATGTGTGTGTGCATGTGTGTGTGTGTGTGTGTGTGTGTGTGTGTGTGTGTAGGTGTGTGTGTGTGTGTGTGTGTGTGTAAGGGTGTATGTGTGCATGCGTGTGGGCGTGTTTGTGCATGTGTTTGTATAATGTTTTATGTACATGTGTGTATGTAGTGGTGCGTGTGTGTGTAGGTATGCGTGTGTGTGTGTGTGTTCCTGCATGTTTGTTGCACCCAGAGCAACCATTCTCTTTTAAAACGTATTTGGAAACTAGTTGATTAAAGGTTTCTAATGGTGTCACTTATATGTTTCTAGGATAAAAACTAGCAGAGATTGAGATGTTTGGAACAGTTTTTGAAATCCCCAGGGGGGGATTTAGACTCCAGATAATACCACCATCTACTGGCCGATGGGTATACAGTCCTGAATGTACACATAAATCCATTTATTTTATAGCCCCCCATGGATGAAATTCCACAAAACTTGGCATACTCCCAGAGGGTGTCAGGTTAATCATACACATGAAATTTGGTGCAGTTCATAACATCTCATCTGAAGATAGGGGCAATTAAAGCAATATTACATTGCATTTTCAATTTTTACAATGGGGGGGCAAATCACAAATGACTGGTTATAAGCTAAGTTGATGCAAGCTCTAGAGAACAACATACCATAAACATTTTGTCATCCTCGGTGCCACGGTTCAGGTAGTTATGTAGGAAAAACTGTCATTTTTGGGCTTCGGGCGGGGGCAGCGCGGGGGTGGAGTGACCCCCGGGGACGAAACGAAAATTTTCCATAGAACTCTACTGGGGCTACATGCCCACCAAGTTTCATGCGCTCCGGTGTTACGGTGTCCCGGGAATCGTTGACGAAAAATGCCGGGGAAAAAAAAAAAAAAAAAAAAAAACTTTGACAACAACTATATGACCGCTTCGCTAGCTACGCTAGCGGCGGTCATAATAATATTCAGAGATGTAGCCTATGTACTGTATGAGAGAGCAGTTTCAGTTATACAGTACTACTACTACTACTACTATTACTACTAATAATAATAACTTGGATTTATATAGCGCCTTTCATGGTACCCAAGGTTGCTTAAAAATTTGGGAGAGGGGTTAAGGGTCAAAGGACTTAATAAATGTAAATAAATGTTTTCAGGTGCTTTTTGAATATGGGCAGGGACGGGGCAGAACAGACATGGAGTGGTAGAGTATTCCAGAGTGTGTGAGCATTGACAGAGAAAGCCCTGTCCCCAAAAGTCTGCAACCTGGTGCGGGGGGTGGCCAGCAGGTCCTTGTTAGAGGACCGCAGGGAACGTGACTGAGTGTAGGGGATGGGGTGCAGGAGATCTGTGAGGTGAGAGTCCATGGAGAGGTTTATATGTGAGCAGGAGGATCTTGTAGGCAGTGCGTGACTTGACTGGCAACCAATGGAGCTGTTGGAGGATGGGAGTGATATGCTGCCAGGGCTTTGTGTGGGTTAGAACCCTGGCAGCTGAGTTCTGGACATACTGGTGTCTGCTAAGGGCCTTGGTGGGCAGTCTAGACAGGACACCATTGCAGTAGTCCAGGCGGGAGGTGATGAGGGCATGGATGAGTGTCTCTGTTACTGAATGTGTGAGCGAAAGCCGGAGTGAGATGCTTCTGAGGTGGTAGAAGAACTTGGTGACATTGTTCATGTGGGACCCGAAGGAGAGAGTGGAGTAGGATAACACCCAGGTTGTGCTCCTCGGTAGATGGGGAAGTGTAGCAGCCATCCACGACCATGGCCAGGTCTCCAATTTTTCTGAGCAGTGGTGCAGGGGCCACCACCATAACCTCTGTCTTATTACTGTTGAGTTTGAGTAGGTTTGTGGTCATCCATGATTTGAGTTCCCGCAGGCAGTTGACAAGTTGTGTGGGTGGGAGATGGGTGGGAGATGGGAGGAGGGGTTTGTGCTGATATAAAGTTGAGTGTCATCGGCATAGGAGTGGAGGATGAGTCCATGTTTACGGATGATATCACCTAGGGGTAACATGTAAATGGTGAACAGCAGAGGACCAAGCACAGAGCCCTGGGGTATGCCATGGTTGATGGCCATTTAGTAGGAGCCATTGAGAGTGATTAATTGTGTCCGGCCGGTGAACCAGGGCAGTGTTGTGCCACTAAGGCTGATGAGCTCAGAAAAGCAATGGAGAAGGATGGGAAACTGTGTCAAAAGCTGCAGAAAAGTCAAGGAGGATGAGGATGGTGTCGGCAGCATCAGTAATGGTGGATCCTGAAATCAGATTGGAGAGGTTCAAAGAGCTCATGGTGGGACAAGTGATGTTGAAGCTGGGCAACCACTGTTCTTTCCAGGATACTGATGAAAGGGAGGTTGGAGATTGGACGATAGTTGTTGGGGTCATCAGGGTCTGAGCCTGGCATCTTGAGAGTGGGGATGCCTGCTGCCATTTCGAAGCTGGATGGTACGTAGGGTTGCAAAGGGGCGGAAAATTTCCGGTAAATTTCTGGAAACTTTCTGGAAATTTCCCATGGGAAGTTAAAGGGATAGTTCGGGTTTTAAGACACGAAGTTATATGGGTTCCCCGTCAGCAACGTTGTGCATCAGCACTGACTTACCCCGCAACAGCGTCCTGTGAGCCGAGATCCAGCCGGTTTTTGATGCTGAAGAAAGTAGTCCGGCAAGTTTCTGGGGTCACGAAAGTAAAGTGTTTTTCTTCTCAAAACCATATGCGTTCAAAAGAGTGATATATTTGCACCACAAAAACGTTGTCCAGGAAAAATTCAAATCTCGTTATCACTTACTTATTTTTCGCGATTCCTATCACTGCGCGCTACTGACAGCTGGACAACGTTTTTGTGATGCAAATATATCACTCTGTTGAACGCATATGGTTTTGAGAAGAAAAACACTTTACTTTCGTGACCCCAGAAACTTGCTGAAGAAAATAGTCCGGCATCAAAAACGATCAAAAACCGGCTGGATCTCGGCTCAAAGGACGCTGTCGGGGGGTAAGTCAGTGCTGATGCACAACGTTGCTGACAGGGAACCCATATAACTTCGTGTCTTAAAACCCGAACTATCCCTTTAAGCTGGGGAATTTTGGAAATATTCAAAATGGGAAACTTTTATGGAATTACAGGAAATTAGGGAATTAATGGGAATTTACGGGAATTTTGTTTTTTACTAGCAGTTTACATTAGCTAGCCAAGACTGCCGTGAACACTGACTTAACTCGACTTGTTACAAAAATGTTTAATGAATTTATTTTAATCCTCGGTTGGCCAAAAAATGCCGATATTACATACATGTATGACCCCAAACCTCACAGATTGTGATTATTTTAAAAGTGCCAAGCTAAATCAGACCAGTAATATGACCATATGATTATTAACCCTCCCATTAGAGCTCATGCAAAATTACGTTCTTCCATTTACATGAGGACAACAGTGATGACACGCCAAGAACTGGGCGACTCTGTTCGCAAACTTCCCCCAGTTTCGCACTAGTTATTTAATTTAATTTAATTTAATGTCGCTTATAGAGCGCCAATACATTACACATGTCTCAAGGCGCTTTACAGAGTGTTAGACATTCAAAGAGAGCCCATGAGTAACAGGGGCAAGGAAAAACTCCCTAGAATTGGAGATACATATAGGAAGAAACCTCAGACAGACCCACGACTCAAGGGCCCAACCCATCTGCCTTGGGTCAGTTACAGTACAGTCATTTGTAGTTTGAAAGTTACAATGAGAATGAACGTTCAAATAGTCCAGTGTAGGGAATAAATTGTCCATTAGTAATCCATTAGTTATTTCGGAAGGTGATGGGTCGCTGAGATCCGAGGGCCAAAGATTCGGGCAGGGAACCACAGCAGGCGATGGTAGGGCAGTCATAGGGATGTGACTTCAGGTGTGATGAGGGACAGGCACAGAGATGGTTGATGGCTGGTAATGGTTTACCTCACAGGTGAGGTATAGGGGAAAGGGAAGAGAAATAGAGTGTGTTAGTATTACTGTAAGTCATATTAAGTATTAATAAGTATATCAATGGTGATATAAATGGTTATACTATAGAGGGTTTACGAAACGCTTTTACACACCTCTTTTGTGGGGACAGGTGCGTAGGAATAGGTTACCCAGTTAAACCCGAAGAGGCATCCCGCACATCGTCCACCACGCATGCAAACATCCACCCATCCACCACGCACGCAACATCCACCCACCCACAATGCCCCCCCCAATGCCTCCCCCCCAGGCGAACCCACACACCACCCCCGAACCGCGCGTCGGAGCAGCATGGCTGAGCATGGCCAGCCAGAGTCCGCCCACAGGCGGCGCCACCCATCCGCAGACAACCCCCCACCACCATCCGCGAGCAGAGAGAACGGGGCCCGCGCCAGCCCCACCCCAACCACAACACCGCGCGAACACACACCACGGCCCGACCAGGACACACAATCTGATCCGCCCCGCCGCCCAGGCCCCCTGGTAGCAGCGCCCCCAGAGCAAAAGTCCAGAATGCTTCATGTCTTTGGACGTGTCATCCTGTCATCCTGTTGACAGGGTCGGGAGGCGTAGGGAGGCGATGTAGTGTAATTAAAATCGTTAAAATCATTGGACATTGGTGTAATGTAATTAAAATCGTTAAAACCATTGGACTTCCACTCTAGAAACACCACCCCAAGAAGGCCCGGGCCGCAAGCCCAATACAATGCCGCAACATAGCCCTCCCCTCCGCCATCCACTCCCAGCAATCCCACCTCCCCCGTCCCCCCCATCCCACAAAATGCACAGCCGTGCACATCTGATCAGACCGCATGCCCCAGCCAGACCGCCAATATACGTCCACGCAGAGCCACTGCCGAATGGAGCCGACACGAACCCCACCCCCCCCCATCTACAGACGGCGACGGGAGGCCCCCCGCGGACGAGCAACGTCACCCGCGAACGGACCCCGACCGGCCCAGAGCACCCAGCCACACCACCCAGGCGCGCAGCCCAGACATGATGCGCAAGCCCACCCGGGGAAGGCCCATGACCGAAACGGCGCAATTGGACAAAAGCCCGCATGCGCAGTGAATGAACAAATGCCCGCACGCGCAACAGACAGCACGCGGGACCCTCCCCCCCAAGCTACACTATAGAGGACAGGACAGGGAGGGAAGGAAAGAGGGAGAGTTGAGAGAGACAGAGGGAGAGGGGAGAAGAGGAGTTGTACGGCATGCCACATAAGAAGTCCATGACAGCGCAATGCTAAAGCAGCATAACTAAGGCATGGTGGAGGGTGGTCAGCACCAGCTCAGGTGTGGTCAGTAGCCACCATGGGATGCATGACTGGGGCACCAGTCACACAAGCCCACAGCAGAGGTGGTCCGTTCCAGTAAGACCCTGAGGTGGTTGAAGTTCCACACTGCACCATACCTAACTATAGGAAGCACTAAAGAGATATGTTTTAAGTCTAGACTTAAAAATAGGGAGGGTGTCTGCTAATCGAATTGAGGGAGGAAGATTATTCCAGAGGAGGGTGCGCGGTAACAAAAGGCTCTGCCTCCTACTGTAGTTTTTGAAATTCTTGGAATTACAAGAAGTCCAGTATTTTGTGATCGTAATGGTCTAGGTGGATTATATGGGACTAGAAGATCTTTAATATATTCGGGTGCTCTGCCATTTATGGCTTTGTATGTGAGAAGTAGAATTTTGAAGTCAATGCGACTTCTAACAGGTAACCAATGTAGAGATGCTAGGATGGGGGAAATATGTTCATATTTTTTGGTCCTAGTGAGTGTGCGAGCAGCTGCGTTTTGTATAAGCTGTAGGCTTTTTAGACAGGTATTATTGTAGCCGGCGTATAGCGCATTACAATAGTCTAGCCTGGAAGTGACAAAAGCGTGGATTAATTTTTCAGCGTCTGGTAAGGATAAGGACTTCCTTATCTTTGAAATGTTCCTTAAATGGAAAAATTAGGTTTTTGTGATCTGCTTTATGTGACTATTGAGTAGAAGTTCTTGGTCAATTGTAACTCCTAGATTTTTAACACTTGTGGATGAGGTCAGTGAGAGATCACTATATGTAACCTGTGATGTGGATAGGATATCCCTAGTCTTCTTAGGACCTAAAACCATAACTTCTGTTTTATCTGAGTTCAATAGCAGGAAGTTATTAGTCATCCAAATTTTTATGTCTCTCAGACATGTGTTGAGTTTGGCTAACGGGGTTGGTTCATCGGGCTTTATGGAAATATATAATTGTGTATCATCTGCATAAGAATGGAAATCAATGCCACGTTTTCTAATTATAGAGCCTAGAGGAAGCATATAAAGAGAAAATAATAGGGGGCCTAGTACTGAGCCTTGAGGCACTCCATATTTAACCATAGTCTGGGAGGATGGTTCATTATGGACCTGTACAAATTGTTGGCGGTTAGTAAGGTATGATCTAAACCAAGCAAGTGCAGAGTCCTTGATACCTATGGAGTGTTCAAGCCTGTGGAGTAGTATGTCATGATCTATGGTGTCAAAAGCAGCACTGAGGTCAAGGAGGACTAGTATTGATGCATAGCCGTTATCAGCAGCAATAAGGAGGTCATTAAACACTTTAACTAAGGCTGATTCGGTACTGTGGTGGGCTCTAAAGCCAGATTGGTACAGTTCTTGAATTTTGTTAGTGTGTAAGAAGGCGCTAATTTGTTTGGATACAATTTTTTCAAGTATTTTTGATATAAAAGGGAGATTAGATATAGGCCTATAGTTAGCTAGGATGTTAGGGTCAAGGCTAGGTTTTTTGAGTGATGGCTTGATAACAGACATCTTAAACTGCTGTGGAACATGTCCTAATAACATTGAATTATTTAGAATCTGAAGTAACGTATTATCGAGGAGGGGGAGGGCGGTCTTAAGAAGGTGAGTGGGAATAGGGTCTAGCAGACTAGTTGCAGATTTTGATGAGGAAATTGTGGAGGTGAGCTCTAATGTGTCAATAGGTGTAAATGAATTAAATGTTGTTCTAGGTTGCATCTGTGATTCTGTTATGGTTTCACTATTATTTAGCAATGGAGTATGTGTATTTGGTGAAACTGACTGGTTGTTGTCTTAACTCTAATTGTTTCAATTTTATCATTAAAAAAGTTCATAAAATCATTACTATCTAAGCTTAAAGGAATAGATTGGCTTACTTCAGTATGGCTCTTCGTTAAGCGGGAGATTGTGCTAAAAAGAAATGTTGTATTATTTTTATTGTCTTCAATCAGTGAGGAATAGTAAGCTGACTTGGCCTTGTTAAGTGCTTGTTTGTAAGCGATGAGGCCATCTCTCCATGCTTGGCGAAAGACTTCCATTTTAGTGGTGCGCCACTTTTGCTCTAGTTTGCGTGTTTTTTGCTTAAGGGTTTTAGTCTCTGATGTATACCATGGAGCGCGTCTTGTTTGTTTCCTTGTTTTCTTTTTCAGTGGTGCTACAGAGTCTAGGGTTGAGTGTAGTGCATAAATCGACCTCTGTTGAGTTAAGGGAAGGACCTTCTGTTTTAGGAGAAGGGCCCTCTAATATATCCTGAGTCACAAATGTGGAAAGGGTTAGTGGAATTTGTTCTAGAAAGTCTGCAGTCGTTTTTTCAGATAGGCTGCGACTATAGTAGTAAGTGGAGTTAGGTACTAAATAATGTAGTGTCATTTCAAAAGTAATTAGATGGTGATCAGTTAGGGTGGGGTGTTGTGGTATGATTGTTAACTTTTCTATGTTTATGCCATATGACAAGACTAGTCAATAGTATGGTAATGACGATGTGTGGGTGAGTTAACATTTTGGGAGAAGCCGAGATGGTCAATTAGAGATTGGAATGCAATTGTGAGACTATCGTTCACATTATCCATATGAATATTAAAATCACCCAATATAAGTATTTTTTCTGTTTGGACAACTAAAGTGGAAAGAAAATCAGAGAATTCTTCTAGGAAATTAGTGTAGGGGCCTGGGGGTCTATAAAGTGTGACCACGGTTACAGGCAGATTAGTTTTCCAGTCTGGATGTATAAAATTAAGAATTAGGACTTCAAAAGATGTAAGCTTATGTGCGGGTTTGGGAGATGTGAGAAGGCTAGAGTGATAAATTGTAGCTACTCCACCACCCACATGAGATAACGTTTGCAATGACGTTTTCACCGGGAAAATTAGGTTTCCTATATGTCTAGTAGCCTATATGTTGATTGTTGTGTGCATGTAATTGACCTGTGTGCAGGGTAGAAATTCAACTGAATTTGCATTAAATCAGGTTGTTTTAACTAACATTATGCTGAGAGATGGGTTTTCTCCAACTACATTAAGGCCTCTGTTATATACTAACTTGCCAGATACAATATTTCCAGTTTATCCCATTAATTCCCATTTATTCCTGTTAATTCCCGTATATTCCCGTTAATTCCGATGGAAAGTTTCCAACTTTGAAAATTCCCGGAATTTTGCAACCCTAATGGTACCACACCAGAGACAAGATGCATTTATGAAGTGGAGAGAAGGCAGTTCGTAACTGAATTGATTTGAATTTGGAAGATTGACTGGCAGAATACTGATGATGCAGTCAAGCCACAGTATTGCTCTCTCTCTCTTCCTCACATACACAAAACATGTTCTCTCATTTGTAAATGTTGGGAATTCAGGAATGGCTGAACTAAATTTGATAATTTCCTAATTTCTTCATATGTTGTGAATTCTGTTTATATGACCCCCAAAGTGCAGTGTGGGCACAATCTTTCCTCTCTGGCCAGCCAGGTTTGCCTGCGTCTGCCTTTTTCTATTAGCCTGGAAAACCAGCGCCAACTGCTGGACGGCAAAATGTTTTGCCTGCATTTGGTCGTCTGGCCTCGGACCACTGTACATTTTGAAAACACTGCCCTGAATCTGGCAGATGGCAACTAAACCAATCACAACGCAGAGATGTGTTTTGAATCAACGCGGGCGGGGCAGAGGGCTCTGGGGCGGGGTTTTGAGGGAGTGACGACAGAGCGTTGGCCTATAGGCACAGACACGGTTTGAAAGACAACGGGTTGTGCTCATCAACAATGTTCTGTTGTATCCATTCATTAGGGGTGCAACGGATCGAAAAAGTCACGGTTCGGATCGTTCCTCGGATCAAGAGTCACGGATCGGATCATTTTTCGGATCAGCAAAAAAAAAAAAAAAAAGACAAGACAAGACAAATAAACATAGTTTTGTCTTTGACAGGATGTTGTAACGTGGCTCAAGCACTTTCAGCATGTGTTTAAAGTAGGCTAGTGTTGTCACGATACCAAAGTTATTGTTTCGATACCGATACTAAGTCAAGAATGACTTTTTCGATGCTTTTTTACAATTTTAGTTGATTTGATGTTTAATCACCTTATATTGAATATTGTGTGATCATTCACACCAGTGGCCATCCAAGATTCTGCTTGACCCTCCACACACAATCTGCATAATTACTAGTAGCTACAAATGTTTAGTAATTTGTGTACTGATTTAGCTATCTTTAATGTGGTGTGTAGGAGTGCGCATAGGAGGTGTGTGTAATTGAGTCCCTGTCGCTTTAAGAAATACGTGAGGGTAATTAGGCTTCAGTCTCTCACGGTTTTATTCTTGAGAAAATAAGTTGGATATAGTGCATGATGACGAGGATATTTCATTAGATAAAATACATGTTAATAAAACTAACAAGTCGAAGAAAATCTTTCTGGGATCATAAAAGAGATGAGTGTCTTGCAATGCTCCTTTATGATTTTAGTGAGCACAAGCTATCTCCAGATGTACAATTTAGCCAAGGTTGCATAGCTTATTGCTGACATTGAACCCAACAGTAGGCTAAGCCTAAATTACCTAAATATCATAGCATAGGTAGGTGCGCAACAAACTTGAGAGGTAAATGTGCACAAACGAACTTGATATTAGGCTATTATTGTGTTGCTGCTGTGCAGCCACATCAGCACTTATAGCAGCCATGTATTGCTGGTTATGGCATGACCGCTAATAACGTGTGAGAGCAGAAAAGACGCGCAGGCAGGCTAGGGGAGCAGAGCCTACGGCTCTGTAGGAAGGGACTAGAAGCATGCCTTGTGGACACGCATGTTACTTCAAAAGAACACACGGACATTATTATTAATAATTATTATAAATCAATCCGCGGATCATGTGTGTGCCGAACCGAATATACTGATCCGGGGTGCGTTTCCCGTACAACTACGTAGGTTAGCTTTCTACCAACATGGTACGATGCATCGTTCAACTAACCAACATCCAAGTTACGACTGTTTCCCAAAACTGCTCTACCAACATAGTACTTTGTTAGTTTGAACCAAGTTGGTTGCTACCAACATAGTTCGGACTACAATAGTAGCAGATGTTTTCGGAGCATGTCGGGTCCTGTCGGCTAGAGCCGAACGCATATGAAGTCTAAATTGTAGGCTAACACTGCCTGACATGAGTTATGATTTCTGTAGCCTACACTCCTGGGCCCAGCCTTATGATAGGCCTATCATAGGTCTATTATTAATAATAATCATTAAAATAATTTGTAGGCTATTATAAGAGCTAGTATTTTTAATAGGCCTATGCTACGTTTTCATTATTATTATGGATGATGATGATAATTAATAATCGCCAATAGTCATGGGCTAAAATAAATAATAATAACCCCAGCGTGTATCTTATTTAAAGTAGCCTAGCTTAGGTTAGGCTAATTAATCAGTGACGCCTTCAAATCGCCAAACAGAGGAAATGTAAACAAATAAGTTACGCATTTATTGAAACACACCGAATACATTGGCCTATAAATAATTAGCCGATTCCACGTCAATAAGTTCCATACGGTGGCGTAAAAGGATAGACACTAATAGTGCGAGTCCGATGATCGTGGGTTCAATCCTGGACAATGCTCACTGCTATATGATGTTGGAATTTTGATTTTCATTCAATAATTAAAAAGGTCTATTGATTGCAAACTATAGTCCTGGTGTTAACTAATAATTGGAGCCCTAACCATATGCTTACTACCTACCTTATAGGCCAACATGAGCCTAGGTCTGTTGTTCAGGGCCTTGGCTAAATAAAAAAATTACATTATGTTCTATTAAAACTACCATGGTTGGATTAGATTAGATTCAATTCAATTTTATTGTCGTTGAGCCGAGCACAAGTACAAAAGACAACCAAATGCAGTTTGCATCTAACCAGAAGTGGGGGGAAAAGAAGAAAATATAGTGTCATAGACATAGTGTAGGTGGTGCATAGACAGAACAAGAAATATAGTGCAGTGTAGACAGTATATAATTGGTTTACAGAAGGTGGATTAGACTAATATAAAAGAAAATAATATGTGCAGTGTATTAGCAGTAGAGCAGAATAAATATAGTAGA
This sequence comes from Sardina pilchardus, assembly GCF_963854185.1. Lineage (NCBI taxonomy): Eukaryota > Metazoa > Chordata > Actinopteri > Clupeiformes > Clupeidae > Sardina > Sardina pilchardus. The sequence continues at coordinate 482,242 of NC_085000.1, read as the reverse complement.
ATGTTGAGCATGTGATCACACACAAGTATTTTAAATGAACAGACACAATGTTGTATGATTATTATTCATTCAGTTATGAAGTTATATATATATATATATATATATATATCACAAATATTAGGCATACTATTGCTCAAAGCGTTGAAGGAGCTGTATCAGCTGTACCAACATAGCCACACACATACACATACACACACACACACACACACACACACACACACACACACACACACACACACACACACACACACACACACACACACACACACACACACACACACACACACACACACACAGTGTTACTATATGTGTTGCTGTTGTTGCCTTTCTGCTGCTGAGATAGTAGTAAAGTCTATACTGTTACCAAAGATCCTTCATTACTTTCCGCTTTAACCCTCTCTGCTGTTACTGTTAGGCTACTGTTACTGTAAAGCATATCTATATTCCCTGGGTGGACTGACATTTCAACACCTACTTTATTCCATCAACCTCCTATGATAACACAAGCATGTTAACTAAATAGTCCTGAATTCTGAAACCTAGACATGTAACTATGAGGATACTGCATATTGTTTGAAGTAGAATAAGCCATGTAGTACAACATAATGGGCCCCCAGAAAACAACACAACAGTGTTTAAGAAATGGATGATGTTACTCCTGTAATGAAACATCTCTGATGTCCCTTGCCTCCTCCATATAGCTCATAATGATCATTCACAGTCCTGAGACATTAATGTATGGACTACATACATATGACATGACAAGTCATGCCTTTCTTTTTAGAACAGGTGTGTGAAATCAATGAAGGGTAATTGCAATACAGTGCAATACATGTTGATCATTATGTACATTATGCTACTGGCAGCTTTTTGGAGGTGTTAGGGCATGGCCTTGGGCTAAGCAAGGCATCAGTCAGTAGAGCTGTGACAGTGGTCACACAGATCCTGTTGCAGCTCACTGACAGGATGACCTTCCCGACTACACCAGACGACATCACCCAAGTCAGTGGTGGGTTTTATGCCATTACTGCACGACATGGCCCTTCAGGATGACGTCCCATTGCCAGATGATGATGTTGGTGGAAGAGGTCATTCCAGCAGCTATAGTGCAAACCTTCCTGATGGCCTGGAAGCATGCCGGGAAATAGTTGCTTACATGTTTGGACCCCTGTTTCACATATGTTCCTCATGAGGCATGACATCAAAATACATAGGTCACAAAGCAAAAGCAATTAGTTAAATTAGTGAAATTCATGTCATGTTTTCACACTAACCACTGCAAACTGTTACACACAACTATACACAATATGCTTATCCAACGAGCCTCATAGGTATAAATGTACAAGTATATACTGTACAATTACTTGAAAGTTGCTCTTTAAAGTTCTCCAAGCAAGAGGCTACTCAAGTTGACAGCTGTGTAGCTACATCATTTAATAATTTAAAATAATTTACCTATGTTCAAAGGTCAAAAACGTAGGCTTCAGTGATTAAGAGACACTCTTAGTGGATAACAAGACACCAATAAATCACTATTACTTCACAGACGTACTCCACCAGCACCCTCCGCTTGGGTCTTGATCCTGCAGCCTCGAACACGCCAGTCTCACGCACTACTCACTACGCCACTGCACGGTCCTTGTCCCAGAAGATAGACTATGGGTGACTCTCAACATGCCTCCTCGATCCTCGATGCTCGATCCTCGAGGGGCGTTCCCACTGATCTATAACTAACACTGGATAGACTATCCCATTGTTTCCCCCCCCCCCCATCATTCTTTATGTAGATCCATGAGGATCGAGGCATCGAGGAGTGAGGGAGGACGTATAAACGCTGCATGAGAGGCACCCATCGTACATTACGCCTTTGCACAACGGCCAATTTCTGTGATATCGGTGTGCTAACTCTCGGTATGATCGCTAACGAACAAGTAAATCATAACTTTTGTCAGAGAGCGAGATAGGTATACGGCATATCGTTGTATACACTAGTAAAACAATTTCATTTCATTCAAGTTACTTACATTTTTACGAAGCAGTTCCCCTCGGCTTGCATTCGCTGCTTTCATCGCTTCCATCTCGGTGCTGGCCGCCATTATTTCAAATCTGAAAACTTGGGGGAAAGCCCCTCCCCTTCCGCTACGCAGGCAAAATGGCGTCCGTTTAGTGTAAGTAGTGTCCATCATCTTGCACTGGATTTTTGTCCGTTATTAGTGCACCATCCGGGTACTTTCAGAGCACTGAGTTTTCGCTTGTTTTTCAGTGTGAACGCACTATGCCCTAAAAATCGTGCTTTTAGTGTGCAAGTGCGCCATATGAGACACAGCCAAATAGTGAAACTGGGATAGTTTTCTACCATTGCCTACCAGACAAGATGTTTGACTAACTTTATTAATGTTGACAGATGTAAGACAGAAAGATTATGTTATCAGATTTATTTAGTGATAAGTGATAGCGATTAAAGTTGTGTCTATGTTGTGTCTAGTCTTAATTAGATCTTATATCTTCAGTTTGCTTATTCTGAGGTGTTGAATGAATGAAGACACTAGCTGGGCAGACACTTTTATCCAAAGTGACTTACATTGTCAACTCTTGAAAAAGATTTGGATGGTTTAAATGTAATTAAGATCAGGGGCATAACATGCTGTTTCCATCCTCTGTCTGTTGTCAGCCCCAGAGGTGGTTCCTGGAGGTGCTGGTCCTGGTGCGGGTTGGTCCCTTGCTGCTCTCCCAACATCGACATCAGCATCTGGCTCCAGGACGTCCCCGTTGCTCACACAGATGTTGTGGAGAACAGTACAGCACACAATGACCTCCGGCACATACTTCACCTCCACCTCCAGAGCCTTGAGGAAAATGGACTGCCATCTTGTTTTCAGGACCCCAAAAGACTACCCTTGACCGGTAGCAGTTGTATATTGCTTGGAGGTGGTTCTAACAGGCTGTCTGAAGGGTGTCATGAGGCAGATGGGGCGTGACAAGCAGGGGTAGCCACATCTCCAATGTGCAGTATCCTGTGGGGGGTAGGACTGCTCATAGTAGATGGGGCCTTTTTGTAGGACTCGGGCGTCGTGGACTGACCCACAACATCCAACAAACACGTCCAGAAATCTTCCGCCGTCGTCACAGATGACCTGCAGCTGGACGGAGTGAAATAGCAGGGAGCGTCCTCTGCAGGGGGCTTCACGCGGATGTGCCATCAGTCAATCGCTCCTACCACCCTGTAATCGCTCCTACCACCCTGTTGAAGGCAGCAGATCCGGCTAGGCGGGCAAAGCGGGCACCCAAGTGAGAGAGTTCCTCTGCGGTGGGATGGCGGACCACTTCATAAAGCAGAACAGCGATCTTATATTGATTTTAATAAAGTATATGAAAGTTTGCTGCATCCCTGTGTTTTAGCCTCTTCCTTACTTTTTTATTAGATTTGTCTTACTATGATATACTGTAACTATGATTTTCTAACTATAATTGGTTATCTTTTGTCATACTTAGTGTAAACATCAGACTACAATTAGATGTGAAACAATACATTAATTTAGTGGATTTAGTAAGATATTTATATTTCTCAAAGGCTTTTACTGGTGTGAATTGAACCTTAATACTAATGGTTATGGGAGAGACATTTTACTGGTGTGAATTGCACCTTAACACTAATGGTTATGGGAGAGACATTTTACTGGTGTGAATTGCGCCTTAATACTAATGGTTATGAGAGAGACATGCGCACACACATGAATACTGGTATGTATGCTGATGGTGCTGAACATGAAAACATGAGGTTTAGTTCTCAAAGTACAGTGTTACATAAATGTGGGCTAAAAAAGGCATTTAATTGCAATAAGTAGGGTGATAAGCAAAAAACGAATATGAACTTTATTTTGACTAGTGCATGTATTGATAAAACTTTGTACAAACAACGTCGTTGGACACACTGCATGAAAAGGTAAGCCTAAAACCGGCGCGACGCTGCCATTAGGCATGTATTTTAGGGCGGTCATACATAAACAATTAAAATAACAGGCTAGTACCATCTCAGCTTGCGCTAATAATAGGAGTCGGATCTTACGATTACGTTGGATTCGGCGTCGCCTCCACGTGGGTAACGGGGTAAATAAGCACGAGCAAAACCACGAGGAAGTTCATTGTTGTAAACAACGCCGTTCAAATGTTTAGCGGGTTGGAGAATCGCGATCACATGATAGCCTCTCACTTCCGCCAAGTGCAAAACGACAGTGTTCCACTCGAGACGATACTTACCCACGACAGTGTGCACTACAGAGGTAAGTGTTCAGTGCGCACTACGCACTACATTTCAGTGCACTGACGGAAGTGCGCCATATGAGACACAGCCATAGACCGTTATTATGTGCCAAAGACACTACAATGTAACGTTAACATACGATTACAATGTAACGTTGACTGTTCATAACAATTACAGGCTCACATGACATTTACGTTAGCATTCAAAAGGTCTATCACTCATAGACAGTAAGATAACGTAAGATGTTCGAAAGAAACCACGCTAACACATTAGCATTAGGCTACATACCAATTCACGAATAACAACAACACAGTTAACTGCGGTCGCAGTACCTCACCACGCACTGTTGTCGTGTAGTAGGCTAACTCCACAACATTTCACTTTCCACTGTACCCCATAATGTTCTCCAGTGATGTTGTGCGCGTATAGCCTCCGGCAATATATCCTACAACAGTAAATGTTAGTGGGATCGTTGGCTACCACGATGGCTACATGTCCATCTGTCCGCTGCATGTCATGTACTTACTAACCACAAGGGCCGACTTACCACAGGTCGAGAGGTGAAGTTGGAACTACACAACTTTACGATGGTGGTCACGAACGTTCGTTCGTATGCTTTTGGGAAACACCCACGTAGGTCAACGATGCATCGTACTATGTAAGTTCCACCAACATAGTTCAGACTAACGTTTTGGGAAACAGTTGTGTCGTACTTACATAGTTTCAACTATGTTAGTTGCTATGTTAGTTAGCAACTATGCTTTTGGGAAACGCACCCCCGAACGGATCACGGATCAATGATGATCCGTTGCACCCCTACCATTCATCGGAGCCAGACTAAATTAGACATCCAATCCATTTAGGCTGGTTTATCAGGCTATTTTTCTATGGCAAGATTGTGTTCACTGAGTCTGTACATTGTCAATGTTTTCCTGAGTTTAGGGTCTTTTACTGTGCTCAGGTAAGTAGCTGTTGTATATTCATGTTTGAGGGCCAAATAGCATTGTAATTTGGATTGTGTTTTGGTGACTTCTTTCCAATATGTAATGTATTCAATTTCAATTTCAATTTAATGTCGCTTATAGAGCGCCAATACATTACACATGTCTCAAGGCGCTTTACAGAGTGTTAGACATTATTCTTCCTTTTCAGTGTTTATAATTTGGTTGGGTCCAATTTTTCTGACAATAAAGTTGTCCTGAGACTGAGTGATGTTGGTTGGAGTTATGTCACGGAGTCTATAGGACAAGTTGGCTTAGTGCACTCTTTTCTATATTTTGTTCTTGGCATTTCAGGGCTAAATAGTGGAGTGAAAGGGGGTTGCTAATTTTCAAATATTGTCAAAATGTAAGGGCTCTTTTCTGAATAGTAATAATAAGTGGGTACTGACCTAATTCTGCACTGCATGCATTGTTTGGATATTTCCTCTGTACTCGGAGGATGCTTTTACAGAACTCTGCATGCAGGGCTTCAGTTGGGTGTTTGTCTACTTTGGGAAATTCATTGTGTGTTACTGGACCCCACACCTCAGAACCATATAGTGCGATTGGTGCAATTATGCTTTGGAAAAAATGTATCCAAATTCTATTGATAGCTCTAGTGTAGTTGATCATTTGATAGCGTTTCTCTCCCTCACATGCACACACACACTCACTCACTCACTCACTCACTCACTCACTCACACACACACGACACACACATACAAAACACACTTCACATAGTCCCTCTCTCTGTGTCTTCTCTATTCTGGGATGTACAGAACAACAATCTGCAATATTCCCTCTCTCTATGTCTTCTCTATTCTTGGATGTACAGTACAACAATCTGCAACCTGAAAGCAACAGAGAATCAATGATGTGCTGAAATGAGGCATTTTCTTACTCAGCAACAGTGTATGTGTGTGTGAGTGAGAGAGAGAAAGAGAGAGACAGAGGGAATACTGTATGTGAAGTGTGTTTTGTGTGTGTCTGTGTAAGAGAGAGAGTGTGTGTGTGTGTGTGTGTGTGTGTGTGTGTGTGTGTGTGTGTGTGTGTGTGTGTGTGTGTGTGTGTGTGTGTGTGTGTGTGTGTGTGTGTGTGTGTGTGTGTGTGTGTGTGAAGGAGAGAATGTGTTTGTATATATGAAGTATGTGTGAGTATATGTGAGGAAGAGAGAAAGAGAGTGAGAGATGCAATACTGTGGCTTGAGCTGTGGATCTGACTGTGGATTTGACTGTTCATCATCAGTATTCTGCCACTGTAAATTCCAAATTCAAATAAATTCACTTACCAACTGAAGTATGGTAGGCTAGTAGCCTACTTTTACAATTTACAGCAGGCATCATTGCTTGATAATGATGTTACTTGGGCCGGTTGGGTTATCTAGTTTTTCAGTAGTAGTCTAGTAGCCTAGTCATTGGTCATATCCTTACTCATTCTCACACATCTGAGTCAAAACGCAAATAAAAAACTGAATTTAGGCCCAATAGTTATGCAGGATCTACATGAATTGAAATATCATGGCATATCCGATCATTATAGTTCTGGTATCATTAAAGAAAACAGGTTAATTACCCTAAAATATATTTTTCTGAGATGTCTATATACTCTAGATGTGATAAAAATGTGCATTGAGATATCTCCCAACTTCCTCCATATCACTATACGCTAGCTGTAATGTATTTTGCATTACATTGAAATGCATTGATTTTCAATGGACAACTATTGATTATGGGTCTAAAGTAGCTGTGTAAAGTGTATTCAGCTATCTAACCCATACATTTTCTAAAAGCCCATACTCTCTAGATGTGATATAGCAAGAGTTGGGATTTGACCCACCCACTTTCAGTCCTTTGCATCAATCTAATCCTATATTATGTAGGTGAAAAAGTGTACGACGGATACATTTTAGCCTATGTGATTCATGAAAAGCTATATAATCCATCTAAACTATATATTTTCTAAAAGCCTATGGCATCTACATGTGATATAACATGGATTAAGACATGTCCCACCTTCCTCCAGACTTTGAGGCACCCACATCTGTACATAGGCTTGTATTGTATAATTTACTGTGTGCATGTATAAAAGCTAGGAAAAATACAACTAAGCTACCACTTAGAGAGGGTTATCATACCAAATAATGTCCCTCAGGCATGGAGGATTACAAAAATCATTGATAGATTTTGCCACCTCAGGTGATACCAATATGTGATTTTTAGGGTCCTGGCCCATGGGCCGGTTTCCCGATACGTTCACTCTTAGCGAGCTACAAAGACTCCAAGGTATAACTTACCAAAGTTGTTTACCTTTATAGTCGTGGTTCCCGAACTATCACTTAGGAGTCTTCGGTAACACTTTACATTACGTCTCGCTAATAAGGTGGTAATTGTATGGTAATTTCTATGTAATTTCATGGTAACAATCCCTTGTTACCACTTATTACAAGTAATTTCCATGCAGTTTCTAGTGCAATTACTCTGCAGTTTCTAGGTAATAGCAATGCAAACAGCATTAATTAAGGTGGTAATTTCTATGGTATTTTTATGTAATTTCATGGTAATAATATTTTGTAGCCCCTTATTACTAGTCATTTCTATGCAATTACTCTGCAGTTTCTAAGTAATAGTGATGCAAACAGCTTTCATTTTAAGTTTAATAAAATGGTAATGATTAAAAATGAATCTAGTTCTTGAAATGATAGTCCAGGATTTACTTATTGTTTTTGTTTAATTACCTGAAAAACAAGGAGGTAATTTCCAGGAAAATACACAGCATCAGGGCCGTAAAATACACTATCACTTATTTGACGGTATACGGCATGACGGTATTATGAAAGCGTTCTTTGCACAAAAAAAAACATTACTCATGTAGCATATCGCCCCCATAACATTCACACAACTTCAACGTGGATGAACTTATTAGCATACAATGATAAAAAGTAAAATTAAATGATCTATAGGCCTACCCTTTATTACGTCCGTCAAGGAGGTTGTTTTCATCTGGGTTTGTTTGTTGGTTTCCCGCATGGATAAAAAGAATCGAACGCTTTAGGTTTGATAGAATGCAGAGGAGTGGTTTTCTAGTTTGTTTGTTTGTCTGTCTGTCTGTCTGTTTGTTTGCAAGATAGGCTAACTCTAAAAGTTAAGGATGGAATTCGATTAAATTTCCAGGGAAGGTCTGAAATGACCCAAGGAAGAAACTATTTAATTTTGGGAGTGATTTGTATCACCGTCTGGATGCAGGAGGCGGTAAGTATGTGTTTGCTTGGAGGAGGTCTGCGCTCTCGGAGTGCTTTTCTAGTTGAAATAATAGTATGTAGACTTTTTTTTTTAATCACAGCTGATTGCCAACATTCTCATTTAATTCAGTATTGTGTGCCTTTGGTTAACATTAAACATGAAAGCAAGCCCCCACATTAAACATTGTAGGACGGTGGGGCCAAAGCCTGCGATATATCAAAGTTGCGACACTTCCATTGACTCCCGTGTACAAACAATGGCGGCACATCCGGTATGTCAGGGTCGTTGAAAGGAACTATTCCATTGAGAATAAATTAATATCTCAGGTGTTAAAATAAGACTTTTCTACCTGACTTACGGTCGTGTGCATAATAATGCATTTTCATTGAGTCATATATGTATGTGGAAATGCAGTTTATAGTACTTTTCATGGAGTATTTACCGTAAATATTAATGCGATCGCTGCTGTCAATCCCGTAGTAAACCAGGGACCGAGGGAACTACTGAGTCTACCCACTAACCACGTGACCGCTCTAATCTGGCTTTAACATGGAAGTCAACGGCTGTCGCAACTTTGAGATATCGATGGCTTTGGGTGGGGCGTCGTAGTGGGGGGGGGAAAGGGGAATAAATGACCTGGGCCCCAAGTGGGGGGAGGGCCCCTAAGGAGTTGAATTTTTTTCCTTAAAGAGACCCTATGCAACTTTTTCATAGACATAAAATCGCTTAGAAATCGTTGTTTTGGGCCCCAGTCGTGGTGCGACTGGCTGGGGCACCTGCACCACACGCCGGCGACCCGGGTTCGATTCCCGTCCCGTGGTCCTTTCCGGATCCCACCCCAGCTCTCTCTCCCACTCGCTTCCTGTCTCTCTACACTGTCCTGTCCCATTAAAAGGCATAAAAGCCCAAAAAATATACTTAAAAAAAAAAGAAAGAAATCGTTGTTTTGCTTGACTGACCAGTTTTATCGAAAACAGTCACATTTCCTCCCGCCCCTAGTGCCCCTATTCGCTATTACAACCTTGCAACTTTCTGATAAACGATCGTCTGCTGTTTACATTTGGAAGTCAGAGACGCGAAAGGAACAAGAAGAACCACGCTTGCAATTTATATATTTATATATAGCCTATATATGTATAAATATACACGCTAAAGCTGTCGGGGAAGCTCTGCAGAGAAATATGCAAGCATAAAACGAGCGAAAATGAAAAACGAAACCGAAACCAGAGGTGAAATCGCTAATCCTGCATTATTCCTCTTTAATAATAAATAATTCCTTAATTTAAATTTCTTAATAAATGCTATTAACTAAAATGAATGCAAATATTTCGGGTAAATGCATGGGTTGATTGATGTATTAAATTGTGTTCAAGCACATTGTTTGAGGGCAGGCACCCTCTCCCTTGCACGAAATGGTTCAGACCGCCTTTCCCGGCTAGGCGCATGTTTGAAATAGCGCTCATTCTGCCGAAGCGGCAATGCAGACGGTGTTACTGTTTAAGAAAGCTAAATCCGGTTCTCAGAAAAGAAAACAGAGGCAAGAAATGGAGAAAAAATTAATGAGGGAAAGCAAGAGGTAACATTCTTCTTTCCCAAGAAAGGTGAGCCCAATGTGAAAGCAATAGGCCTAGTCTACAAATTAACTCCTGTTACAAAATACTTCAATACCACCACGATTATCAGTGCTTAAACAGCATTAACACAAAATTAGAAATAACATGATGCCTGATTAGTAGCCTATAACATTTCAATAGCCTACTAATTCGAAAATTATTATGAGCTAGCTTAATAGCCTAGGCTCAATGTTATACAGGTTCATGAGGAAAGGCTATCAAATTAGTCAAGATAGGCTAACTTGTGAAACGCATCACAGCTTCAGAAACTGTCATAGTGTAGATGCAGCAGCAGACCTCTCACCATCTGATGTGGACTTGAGACAAGGTGAGCTCAGGGCTTCAGAGTGCGACCAATTTTTAAGAGGCCTACGCCTGAAAAAAAAAAATCTAGGTCGCACTGGTGCACCTGACGCTGCTCGGGTGAAAGCATACATTTCTTTCACATTGTAGACTAGCGTGCAATTTTACCAAACTAGAAGTAAACCCCCTCTCCTTGGCCCGCTTTCTCTTGCTCTCCCTCTCCCTCTCTCTCTCGTGCGCGCTCAATCGACACCCGCCCCTCAACATGTACATTCACAATCGTGAAAGCAATGACGCATAGAAGACTAGCTCAATTATAATTAAATCCGTTTAGCATTATAGCATTATAGCATGATTAAAACTCTTGCTTTGAAGTTGACTGATCATCTCAATGTTTTCCAACTCCAAGACTCAAAAGGGACTGTGCCAAGGAGAATAAATATTAGCCTACCTTGAAACTTAAACACACGTGGGTGTGTCTAATGTCAGTCTAATTTTATGAGGGGTTATAAACATATGACTCTTTTCTTCTCATCATGTGATGGATAATGGCATATGATCCGTGTCTTGATACGAAAGGATGTCAATGTTTGTGATCAAACATACAGTATCTGTTCTACTGAATACCACAAAAGTCAATAATGGCACCACGTTCAATACAAACAAGTATGATCTGATCAGCATTCCAAACAAAAACATTTGCATGGCATCTCACAGTTTATGACCAAAGATTAGTCTGGCTACCACCATACGAAGCTCAACCTTTTAAGATGGAAGAGGGAGTCTGGGGAGTCTGCACTTTATTTCTACTACACAAGAGTCGTGATCAGTGGGTATAGTTAAAATAGAATAGAATAATAGAATATATACTCTTTTGATCCCGTGAGGGAAATTCATTTCTCTGCATTTAACCCAATTTAATCGAATTAGTGAACACACACAGCGAACACAGGTGAGGTGAATCACACATTAACCCAGAGCAGTGAGCTGCCTGCCCAACCAGCGGCGCTCAGGGAGCAGTGAGGGGTTAGGTGCCTTGCTCAAGGGCACTTCAGCCGTGGACTGGTCGGGGATCGAACCGGTAATCCTCCGGTTACAAGCCCGAAGGCCTAACCAGTAGGCCACGGCATGACTCTGTACGCTTGGTTAGTCCTTTAACAAATCAGACCAACAGTCTGGGTATGTCTTTTGGATGAGCTAGTTTGTGGTTGGACCCAAAGGTTGTGGACAGGAAGCAGGGGAGATACTGTAGATGTCCAGGTTTCCAGCCTGAGCTACTGGGCGGAATCCAAATTCACCGGCAGATCAGGCAGGGTTCACCCAGCCTAGACAAAGATCTTAAATACACAGGAATCTCAAAGGGGAACACTTCCCAATCCAAACGGATGTGTTGGAAAAGACAACACTGTTTGTGTTGTTTCCAACACATTGCTTATGTTATTCGTTACACAATATGTGTTGAAAATAACACAACTTGTGTTTAAATGTTATTATTACGATGTTAACACATCTTTGTGTCCAGATAGGGACAACACAGTGTGCTGTTGCCAACACATGAGTGCACCTTTGGAGAGGCCCATATGTCATTTGAGTTTGAACTCCCTGCTGTGACAAGTAAAGTTTCTGCGTCCTTGTAACGATGCGTGCCCGAGCGGGTGGATTGGTCAGAGCTGAATGATGGACAAATGCAGCAGTCTTTATCCACAAAGGAATTTTCTTTATTATACTGTTACTGTATGTAAGCTGCCGGCAGGTGATGCGAAAAGACAAACAAACACTGATACAAACGAAAACAAAAACTGGGACAGTGCCCCCTAGTCTACCTACAGCACAGGTGTCAAACTCAAGGCCCGCGGGCCAGATGCGGCCCGCCACGTCATTTCATATGGCCCGCGAGAGCTTTAAGGGTCTGATACAGTATGTGGCCCGCGAGAGCTTAAAAGGTCCGATACAGTTTTTGCGTATAGGCAATACACTGCAATACAATGCACGCATGTGAGACTGACAGGGAGGCAACATCAACCACCTTCATCTATGATCAGTGCAACTGGCTACATCACATGTGATAGCAACGTGTACGTGTGAAAACAAAATAGACCAGTATTCTAAACTATTTTAGCGAACGGAGCGCCTAAATTACGCGCTCGGTTTAGCCTGCCTGTGAAACGCATGATTGTTTAAAGTGCGTGTGCTTCTTTGAGAGGGGAATCGATGTAAGTTGTAAACTATGTGATACGTTTACGTCTACGTTTAAAAGGCATGTATAATTGTGTGTAGTCCTATTATCCAAAAAATCCAGCTCCAAATCCTTGCTAAACGAGCAAGTGATTGTTTTGGCCAAAAGCGAAAATAAGCCTATTCTGACCGAGAAGAGGTGCATTCATATCAGGCAAGCAGAGGTATGCTAGAAGTTTGTAGTAATCGCCCTGTTGCTTTGCATTTTCATTTCAGTTTAAAACGAACAACATAGAATCCACACAACACCTTTCAACTTTAAAATTTCAAAGAAAAAGTCCACCGGGACCGTTCGCTTCTACTGTACCTGTATGGAACGGTGTAGGTTAGTGACGCATTTCATATCAAAAAGTGCATCGATATGAATCATATGGATGCACTTTTTGACATGACAGTTTGCATCACTTGCTAGATGTAAAACTGCATTTCGTTACTGGTATTTCACTCGTGCAATGACAGGAAAGTTGAATATACTCGAATCTAAAAACTCAGAAATATGAAAAAAAAAAAAAAAAAAAGAATCCATGGCATGATCTCTTCCTGACTCATTGAAAAGTCAAACTGTATGGAACTGACAGTGGTGTTTTGTTTTTACAAAACATAACAATAATAAAAAAGAGCATGATACCTTTTGCTCTTCTCGATTTTAGAAGTTTTACCAATGCTAAAGATTTTGTGGCTGGTGCTACAAATCTTAGAAGTTACATCTGGCCCTTTGAGGGCAACCATTGGGCTGATGTGGCCCTCGGTGAAAATGAGTTTGACACCCCTGACCTACAGTATAGCCTACCTCAAGAGGTCTTTATAGCAGGACCTCTCACACCTGAGGAGGAATCTATCTCCCCCGTCTGAGCTATGCAGACCCCATATAGAACACTGGCCTGAACCACTCAACATAAATCAATTAACTGAGATACACAGCATTTCTGTTCACACATGACATAGGCAATACACATTACTAATAAACTTTCATGTTATTTATCTCCAATGCCAAAAGAAACATTACTACGCACAACATATAATTACCTCTCTGAACACCCCTGCCCACATACGCGCTCCCAAATCCAGGCGCGAAATATGCACACAAAAGGTTCCCTTGCCCAGCACCCCAGTTTGTTCCCTGCCACGAGGAAAGTAACTGAAGCACCGAGAACAGGCAAGCACATTCACACCCAAGCATACCTACAGTTTAAGCATTTCTATTTTCCCCAACTAGGAAGCATTGATTTTAAACACGCGCATTTAAAGAACGCTTACCTTGCCGGTAAACATAGCTTACGCTTTAAACCCGGTGCACTACACGGCATAGTCTCCTGTATGAAATAACTCTAAACAATATTTCTATAACTTAACCACAGTCTTAACATGCATCAGGTCTGCCACCACAACAGTACACAAACAAACATTCACATTGCTAATGATTTAATAGTGCAGTCTTTGTTCTCACCGAAGTTAAGAAAAGTCATTGTTCGCGTTGCGGTGGGAAAGCCGCATTTGCCAGTGACAGACGCACTGCGCTCTGTCACAGTCCTTCTTGACTTTTATGAGATGTTCTGCATCTTGACATAGAGAGAGCCTCATGTGATTGAGTAATTCCCTGTGTGTGTGTGTGTGTGTGTGTGTGTGTGTGTGTGTGTGTGTGTGTGTGTGTGTGTGTGTGTGTGCGCGTGTGTGCGTTCTGCTTTTGACTGATGGCCATTTCTGTGCCGCATTTCTGTGCCGAGTGCTGCTGCTCCATGTCTCACCATGACCTCTGACCCCTGTGGCCTGATCCAACACACAGCTCCCCATGCCTCATCTGGAAGCCCTGAGTTATGGGCCTGTGTGTGTGTGTGTGTGTGTGTGTGTGCGTGTGTGTTTGTGTGCGTGTGTGTGTGTGCGTGTGTGTGTGTGCTTGTATGTGTGTGTGTGTGTGTGTTGGTGTGAGACAGATATGTGAGTTTAACGCTCTCAATGTCTCAATGTCTCTCAATGTCTCAGCTGCTGACAAAAGCCTTCACCCTAGCCACTCCCTTAGCACCAGAGATGAGAGATCACACAGATGGACAGAGGGTATGTGTGTGTGTGTGTGTGTGTGTGTGTGTGTGTGTGTGTGCGTGCGTGCGTGCGTGCGTGCGTGCGTGCGTGCGTGCGTGCGTGCGTGCGTGCGTGTGTTTTTGTTTGTTTGTTTATGTGTGTTTGTTTGTGTGTGTGTGTGTGTGTGTGTTTGTCTGCTTGTTTGTTTGTGTGTGTGAAATAAATGTGTGTGACGCTTTTCAGTGGTAAGGCAGTGGGGGCCCTGGCCAGCTGTTGCCAGTTGTTTCATGCTCAATGTTAGGGGCAATGTTCAGCTACAAGTCCAACAATACCACTTGGGCTCCTCTGTAAATGTCATAAGTGTTGTTGACATTATTTCAGACGTGTGTAAGGGCCCTTACGCTGAATGCTTTCATGCTTGTTCTATCACATCACAGGCTGGAGAGACAAGACCACAGTTAAACCTGTCTTTACTTCTCTCCTTCACAGAGTTTGTCATGATGCATTTGATACCTGATAGGGTAACACTTTATAATAACTACACACAATTTATTATTTATTAAGCATTTGTTAATTATTAGTTAATGGTTTGTTCATCATTAGTAATTTATTGTTCATGCATAATTCATCATCAGTAAAGCATTTGTTCACAAAGTTATGAATGGTTTGTTCATAGTAAATAAAACAAATGTTTGTAAATACATGGTTTATGCCTTATAAATAATGAAACAACCATTTATAAATGAAATCATCTCCCTATTATGAACCAGTTACAAACTATTAGTAAATGCTTTGATCATCATTTGTAAAGTATTACTCCTATGTTAATTCCCATACTGTAATTCATGATTAACTCAGGAGTTACAAGTGGTTAGTTAATGATTTTTGTGAGCTCATCTAAAGTGAGGACTGTATATGCCTTGCTACATATTTACAAATGAGTTATAAATGTTACAGTTGCATTTATTAAGACACTTTCATCCAAAGAGACTTACACTATCAATTAAATTAAAGAGCAAGGCCACAATGGTGGCACCCGGGGATTGAACCGCCAATTCTTAGGCTTACAGCATACTAGCCCAATGCCTTACCCACTACACTACACCTGCCCATGACTATTTTAGCTATACATTTAGAAATATAAAACAGATGCGCGTGTTTGCTCTGAACAAACATTTATAATTGTGTATAGGCATGATTTACAGATGAGAGTTAATTTAGGAATTATGCTTCAAAATTAAGAACACAGCATTTAATAACATGCTTAACAGTGTGTAGTAGAAGACACTCTTGCATAGTTTTATGTGTTTTTAACTGAGCGGATGTTATGTTCTTCACTTCACAACAAACAATCAATAAACACCAGAGTAAAGTGAAAATGTTTTTACTTGGTTAACTTCACTTCGGTATACAAGTCAAGTCAAGTCAATTTATTCGTCTCCCTTGGGAGAAATTTTGGTTAGAGACAGGGTACTGCTGCAGACATACATTAAAACATACAGAGACAGCAATGTGACAGACAGTATTGACAACTAAACAGAGACAAAAAGGTACATAACTGGCAACCAGATGAGGACCAAAGTGCAAGAGGAGCTGACTGTGCAAAACTGCCCTACCTGAAGCTTGAAACTAATGCACATTTAAAGTGCCAGTGCACAATAAAGTGCTGGTGCAATCCAAGTGCAGTGCACAATCAAGTACTAGTGCATATCAAAGTGCAGTGCACAGTAAAGTGCAAGTGCATATCAAAGTGCAGTGCACAGTAAAGTGCTGATGCATATCAAAGTGCAGTGCACAATAAAGTGCTAGTGCATATCAAAGTGCAGTGCACAGTAAAGTGCAAGTGCATATCAAAGTGCAGTGCACAATAAAGTGCTAATGCATATCAAAGTGCAGTGCACAGTAAAGTGCTAGTGCATTTCAAAGTGCAGTGCACAGTAAAGTGCTAGTGCATTTCAAAGTGCAGTGCACAATACATATTAAAGCACACATACAAATACTTCATATTAAAAATGCTGGTACAGTTGTAAAACACTACTGGTACATGTTACAGTTCTGCTATTAAAAGTAAACCTTCCTACATTTGCTCATTAATGAGCTTAACTGACACTGGGACAAAGGACTGTTTGAACCGGTTATGTTTGCATAAGGAGACCCTGTATCTTCTCCCTGAGGGCATCAGGGAGTATTCATTAAACAAAATACGTCAGTCAATTATTTACTTGTATTGTATGCTTTAACTCTATAACTATTGTATCAATGCGCTGCTTAGTTCTACTTCAAATGTAGTCATACGCATAACAGGAAAGTAGTCCTCTGAAAACAACTAAAACTAGATCCCATCTATGTCAGATCAGTAGCAGAGGTAGTGTAGTGGTTAAGGAGCAGGGCTATATTCTATTGCCTGTTCGGTTGGGGGTTCAGTTACCAGCTTCTGCGGTTGTCTTTAATTTAATTGACATGTGTATGTTGCTCTGGATAAAATTGTCAGCTTAATGAATGAATGTGAATGTAGTATTTACAACTCATTTACAAATGTGTAGCAAGACATAGAAAGTCCTCACTTTAGATGGGCTCACACATATCATTAACTAACCACTTGTAACTCCTGAGTTAATCATGAATTATAGTATTAGGAAGTGGTTTACAAAACATGTATTCACATCCTTACTAATCATTAGTGTAATAACTGTTAAATAATGACTAGTATTTCATTAACAAAATATTATTGCATGATATATTAAGTATTAGCAACACTTGATACATATTTTAGAAATAGGCTTCTTCAACCAATCATAACTTTATGAACAAATGCTTAATTGATGATAAATCATGCATGAACAATTAATTACTAATGATGAACAAACCATTAACTAATAGTTAACAAATGCTTAATAGATGATGAATTGTGTGTATTAAAAAGTGTTACCTAACAGGTAAGATCATTCAAAATCCCCATGTTATTTTCTTTCTTTAAGTATATTTTTTGGGGGATTTTGCCTTTATTTGTATAGGACAGTGAAGGGGGAGAGAGAGATGGGGTGGGATCGGGAAATAACCGCAGGCCTGACTCGAGCCTAGGTCCCCGTGGGCACTCGGACCCGTAAGTGGTATGAGCACTGTAGCCTTTTGCGCCACAGCATATACTGTGATCAAAGTACATTTCCCTCTATAGCCCGTCCCCATGTATTAACCAAATAGCTGAGGAGGACATTTTACAAAATCAATGCATAACCTCACTTAATAGAAAATACGTTCTGCATTTTTTGACATTATGTTCATATTTCTGGGTCCATTTTTATTTCTTCTTTCCTAAACTCTACACAACACAGAGAGAACAGAGAATGTTTGGCCAGTCAGGGAAACTCCTCTTGGTTCAGAGCAGCAGGTCTATCCCTGCTCTGCTGTAGAATCACACTATCAACAAAATCTTGAATACGACATAATACGACGTTAATACGACATAAAATAGTGTTTGCAAATAATTTGACTATAAATAACATTTATTTGCACATAAAATCTGCCATTGCCATCCCCTTTATTGTGAGATATACTTAGATAGTTCACATAAAATATCTGTTCCAGATTAATTCATTTCAACAATGTAAGATTTCCTGAGGGAAGTATTGAATCCATTTATTCAGATTAATTTATACCATTTAGAAGTTGAAAAGGATCAGTGTTGCTTTAGACATACAAACATTACTATGCATTAATATGTTGCATTTAAAATGTATACAAACTAGAACAAACTAAAATGTATTCTGTAGTCAGACGTTTGTAACACCTGTTTCAGCATTTATCATTTTTACATTTTGCAATTTAGACTACATACATGTATTTATTATACACATTTGATTATTTCTACTGTGATTAAAAAAAACTACGCAATCGTTTTTTTTTATTAGAAATACATTGCCTGATTGTGCTGAAGTTCAATTCTCATGTTGTCACATGTTTGGTCCATGTTTTTCAGAATTTCATTGTGAAGTCCATCAAAGCCATAAATCTAATTGTATACATTGCATGCACTGGATGTGCCTTGACCCTTTACATAATAGTTTTCGTTATTTGTCTGTGCTGGTCTACAGCAGTGTGTGGCCTTCAGTGAGGGTGATCTGCTCACTCTGTGAACAAAAAAAGAAGATTGTAAACATAGGACCTAGTTCAGGTCAGAACAAACCTGCCATGAGGTGACACATAATTTCAACAACAAAACTACAAAAGTTGAATGCATGGAAACTGACAAGCTATGCCTTCATAAACCACTAGTGGGCCACAGATGGAAAATACCCATGTCAGTGTGCTCACATGATTGTGTGCCGCTGTATGTCACTTGCAAGTACTTATTGATACTGGGGCATATATGGTATTTGGTAACACTTACTGACTGGGTGGCATTCATAAGATACATCCAGATATTTATATGTCCCACCACAAGGATCAGAGAACACTGCGTTTGTCACAGGCACAGCACAGCTTGACTTTCCATTGCACCTATTGAAACAGCAAAAAAGAGTCTTAGCATTATTGTGCGTGTACAATACCTTAATGTGTATTGCAGTCCAGGTGTGTGTCCCTGAGCAAGGCACCCAACTCGGTCATTAGTTCACTGTGAGACCCTCTAGATAAGTGTGAGTGTTAGTTAAATATGGCCTGGGAGGTGTCATTGCACATTTTATTTATTTATTTATCTTTATCGAGAGAATGTGCACTGATTTTTCCAAATTGTGTGCTCGCTTTACCAACTTGTGGCTTCATGTTATTAGATTGTGCACACAAGTTAATATGTTGTGCTAGTGCTGAGTGCTACTCTCAATTCAGTACATTGTGTGTATGTTTTACTTAATACATTTTACTAAATAATGCACTCATTTTACAAAAAAATCAAATGAGAGCACAATATAGTTGAGTGCACTATTTAGTAAAACGTGTGTCTGATTAACTAAGCTGAGAGCACAATTTAGTAAAATGAGCGCACATTAGTAAAATGAGCGCACATTCTGTAGATACATACAAAATAAATCTTCCAATGACACTTCTGGGGCTCCATATAACTTGTCTATAATGTACAAAAGGAGTGGTACCTGTCAGACATAATGCGTAGAGACTGGTTCTGGTGGCATTGGGTGTTGGAAAGCTGGTTTGACGGGCGTCCACTGCTGCAGGTGTCTCTGTTGCTGCGTCCATAGCTGGCTGAGATCACCTTGATGAAATCCGCCCCTGTGCAATCACCCCCCGTTACAAAATATCTTTTCTACAAACAGGAAGTTCCTTTTCCAGGAATATGATTTTTGAAGCATGATATCATGCATGTAATCTGAGCTCATCAATTTCCCTGGAACATCAGTGTTTGAATATTCTTTTTGCATGTTTTTTTTTATATTAGCAGATATGGTGCTGTATACATACCACAGGAGAGGTGCCCCGTCCTGCCTTCACATACTTCATGCCTCTTGGCCTCTGAAAACAAGAAAAAGCAACTTGGAGGATGGAGATGAACAACCTGTCAGAGCCATACACCTCTGAATGTTCTTTGTTGTTTGCTTCCTTCTGATGCAGGGTTTGCTGTCACATGCTTAAAGCAAGACTAACAGACTTTGATATAGGCAACTGTGTTTATGTTTGAAACAGGATACAATATGCTCAGCTCTGTCTAATGATCACCAAGACAGACACTAAGAGATAAAATCAGTGTGAATGATAATCTGATGGATGGATGGATGAATGGATTGATTGATTGATTGATTGATTGATTGATGTGTTGTGAAGCGGCGGCCATATTTTGTACCGTTTTGCAGTACATCTACACTCTAAAAAATGCTGGGTTGATTTTGTAACCCAATTGCTGGGTTGTGATGATTTGGGTAGTTTCAACCCAATATTGGGCTCTAACAATCTTTCATTGCAACCCATTAGTAACCCAACTAATTGGGTTGAGGAAGTAACCCCACGCATTGGGTTGTAGCCGCTCCTCCTACTTTTAAAAAAATCTCGGGCATATCATCCGCCATTTTTTCCAGACGACTTTGCGGTGTGGTTGAGAGACGTTGAGAGACGGTGACCTTCTCTGTGTCAGGTAAGTTAATCATTACAAAACATTTTTCTTGAGTAATTCAGAACAATATTAAATGAAAAATATGTGTGGTTTCAGTGTAATAGGCTAACTCTAAGTAAACATATTACAATAGCCTACTGAATGGTTGTAACTGAACTTAGCTTAGCTTAGCATAAACGTTTATCATTTAATTGAATATCATCGTACCATCCAGCCAGAAAATAATAAAAACGTATGTTTAAGTTCTGCAATCTATATCGTCGAAATTTCTAATGGTTTAGTTACAAAAAGCAGTGAATATATTTTCCGTTTCTTTTTGCCTAGCAATCGCTAGCAATGTGCTAGCGTGACATTAGCATTTGAGCAGAGCAACGTGTCACCGCCATAGACAGTAGCAGCTAAAGGTCACCGCGCCATTTGCACCGAACTTCGGCAGGCTAGCTGCTAGTTTGCCATTATGCCCAACATGAGGTAACGGATTTGCGTCAAGCCTAGTGAAATGAGTTTGTACTTCTGGTAACATTTGCAATTGCCTATATGTTCGCTTAGTTGTAAGGCAACTAAAATGAGTTTGCGCTCATTGATTTATTGGTAATAATCACCTGACATTTGCACAATTTTATCCAGAGCCGCAAATTAACGTTCTCCAATCACAGATGACGATATGAATGGTTGTAGTTTAGCATGCTTAGCTTAACATAAGCTATTATAATTTAATTGGATATGATCCTGCCATCAAAAAACAAAAATGCATGTTTAAGTTGTGCAATCTATATCGTCGAAATTCCTAATGGTTTAGCGGTGAATATTTTCCTCTCTTTTTTTTGCCTGGTAATCGGTTAGCGCGCCATTCACATATCAGCAGAGTAGCTAATGTGTCACCGACCGTGCCATTCGCACCGCAGCAGAGCACATGGTAAAATTAGCTTTTTAGACCTAAGTTGTTGGTCATACAGGTTGGCAATACTGGCTTAATGTTGGTCTCTTGTTAAAGTAAGTACGTTTAGCTGTCAGAAATGGTGCACTTTTTAGAAAGACAGATAGGACTAACACCGACAGTAAAAGTCGTGAGTTAGTTAGTTTAGCTGCTACTGGCTAGTTTGCTATTATGTCCAACATGAGGTAAAAAATAGAGGTAACGTATACGGTCAGGGGCTACTGAAAAATGAGTTTGCATCTCTGGTATAACGTTTGCAATAGCCTATATATTCGCTTTTCAGGTAGGTAAAATGTACAGCTTACGATATCGTTGCCATCCTTATGTACATTTTACATTTCTCAGGGCCAGTGGAATGCAGCTGTGACCGTGTATTTTTAGCTATGATATTTGTCGAGTCGTTAAATTTGCGAGTTCGGTTTGGTTTAATGTACGTAGCCTAGCAGGTATTTGTAGTGGTCTTTTTAGGCATGTGGATCCATGTTCCTGTCGTTCATTGTATTTCCAATTGAAACACTTCGTTTTCATTTTCATCTGTATAGCATTGCTTGTGTGATAATTATGCTTGCTTAACAGTTAATTTCTTGTTGTTTTGGATGTTTGTTGCCTAGTATGTAAAACAAACGTCTCCCCTGCAAGACATGTGAGAATTGAGATGATTATGCGATTGGATTATATCTAGAATTACGGATTTTTGTGTCGTGACATGCAAGTTTGGTGTAATCGCATTTTAAATATACGCAAAACACATTTGAATACCGGTATGCATGCCTTCTTTGTTGTACCATTCCTAGTCGCTCTAAATTCACGGTCAGCTCAGACTTGTGTATGCGCAGCCTTCTCTCTCTCTCTAGCCTGTCAATGTAATGATGAAAACCAAAACAATGCTTGAACATTTCCATCCCAAACTACTTCATCTACATTATACTAGTATTTGAGATGTAACAGATGGTCTTGAATCTTAACAATCTGTGGTTATGAATATTTGAATTTTGAATATTTGATTTGATTCTCATCACATTACCCCATGTGACCTTATTTTTTTTATTGCTGTGTTTTTGTTTAAGATGGATGATTTTGTTCAGACAAAATTGCTCGACTGGGGGCTTGGTGACCTGCTTCCTACTTTTGAAGGTATGTAGCCTACTAACATTCATTAGACCTACCTCCACCAAGGAGGTTATGTTTTTCCGTCACACAGCCTGGAATATGTATAGGGTCAATTACCCATATCGTCTTGGCGGAGACAAGCGCTCTTTGAGTCATTTTCTAGTTAAATGGACTTGTAAAACCTGCTAGCAAATATTAAAAGTGACCTTCCAAAGCAGCATTGACTTGGTCTGTTTGATTAAAAAGTTATTGTAGCAAATTTGAATTTGAGCCATAATAATTATTATTCCATTAAAGTGCCCCTCCATTGCACACTTTTTCCTTGTTGCTTTGTTGCATAGAAATCCATCTATAGCATTTTTGCATAAATGCTTTTTTGTAGTAGTCACAGGTGCGTAATATTTATTTTCTCATGTTGTGCAGCTGAGAAGATCGATGAAGAATCATTTCTGCTTTTGGACCACGGCTCAAATTTCAAAAGTACTTCAATACGTTGCTTAAGGTGAGCTATAGGCATTAAGTCTGCACAAAATGTACATTTGTTTTAAATGTGGCAGATCAGTAAGCCTTGAAATAGCCCAGTATTTCTCTGACCGCCAGTGCTTGACGGCCACTGGGAGGAGGCTGCTGCCATTCCACCTGGTCCAAGTTTGACCCTGCCGGTGCCTGACGACCACCGGAGGGAAGGAGAACACCAACACAGGCTCCGCCCAAGGCCCCTGACTGCAGTTGCCATTCCCCCACCTGACTCCCTGCCGGTGCTTGACGACCACCGGGGGGAGGGAACTCCTTTGGCAATGCCCTCGCCAGAGGCCACGTGATGCTGCAGGCCTGCTTCCCCCATCTGACTCCCTGCCGGTGCTTGACGACCACCGGGGGGAAGTAAGACCTCTGTAACGGCCCCACTGCAGCCAAGAACCTGTTGACGACCTCATGAGGCAGCCGGCCTCTCTCCAGTCCTAAGTCCCTCCCTGCCGGTGCCTGACAACCACCGGAGGGATGGCAGGCAGCGGTGACGCTCAAGCCAATAGGTGCGCATGTGTGTGTGTGTGTGTGCATAAGTGTGTTGCACTTTCTCTCCTGTGTCATATAGAATGTATTATATGGAATGTGTCAATCTTTGAGTGTTGATTGGGGGGAGGTGTTAGGGCAGTTGCAACTTGAAGATGTGCATTTGCAAAAGTCTTAACGGAAGCCCTTTTCAGAATTTGCCCCCTGACTAGAGGACGAAGTGGAAAAGTAAAGTTGCGCGTTGTTTGTCTGCCTTTGGGTGTCAATTTGTCTAACAGAATCTGCTTTGCCCCCTCTCATCTACAGGTTGGAACAAACTTGGCAGAGTTCCTGTCCCAGGCAAAATCAGAGTACCCCTTCGTTCTGATGTTGGGTGATAATCATCAGTGTTCCCAAGCATTCACAATCATCGATGGAACTGCTCTGGAACATCCATCCCTTTTGGGGGCTGTAGATGTGTGCTTCAAAGCCTTCTTTGTCTTTGATATTCAGTATCCACATGCATGTGCACAGATCTGGGAATTCATACAGACTGTGTATGAAATCCCAGGACCTGTGCGTCCTTGTGTTA
The DNA here is from genome assembly GCF_963854185.1 of Sardina pilchardus. Classification (NCBI taxonomy): domain Eukaryota; kingdom Metazoa; phylum Chordata; class Actinopteri; order Clupeiformes; family Clupeidae; genus Sardina; species Sardina pilchardus. The sequence continues at coordinate 457,908 of NC_085000.1, read as the reverse complement.
AAGTAATGAGGGCACAGTTTGCAGTGTAGTTTTCAGATTCAATCTGAAACTTTGTGGCCGTTTAAATTAGAGGCCTCTTAAGTGTGTGTGCGTTTTTAATGCTTCATGCCGTTTAAGTTAGAGGCCTGCAAGTGTGTGTGTGTGTTGTAATACTTCATGCCGTTTAAGTTAGAGGCCTGCAAGTATGTGTGTGCGTTTTTAATACTTCATGGCGTTTAAGTTAGAGGCCTGCAAGTATGTGTGTTTTGATACTTCATGCCGTTTCAGTTAGAGGCCTGCAAGTATGTGTGTGTGTGTTGTAATACTTCATGCCGTTTAAGTTAGAGGCCTGCAAGTATGTGTGTGTGTTATAATACTTCATGCCGTTTAAGTTAGAGGCCTGCAAGTATGTGTGCGTTTTCTGCAAGTATGTGTGTGTGTTATAATACTTCATGCTGTTTCAGTTAGAGGCCTGCAAGTATGTGTGTGTGTGTTGTAATACTTCATGCCGTTTAAGTTAGAGGCCTGCAAGTATGTGTGCATTTTCTGCAAGTATGTGTGTGTGTGTTGTAATACTTCATGCCGTTTCAGTTAGAGGCCTGCAAGTATGTGTGTGTGTTATAATACTTCATGCCGTTTAAGTTAGAGGCCTGCAAGTGTGTGTGTGTGCATTTTTAATACTTCATGCCGTTTAAGTTAGAGGCCTGCAAGTATGTGTGTGTGTTATAATACTTCATGCCGTTTAAGTTAGAGGCCTGCAAGTATGTGTGTGTGTGTGTTTTTTAATACTTCATGCCGTTTCACTTAGAGGCCTGCAAGTATGTGTGTGTGTATTGATACTTAAAGCCGTTTCAGTTAGAGGCCTGCAAGTATGTGTGTGTGTTTTTTAATACTTCATGCTGTTTCACTTAGAGGCCTGCAAGTATGTGTGTGTGTGTGTGTGTGTGTGTGTGTATTAATACTTCAAGCCGTTTCACTTAGAGGCCTGCAAGTATGTGTGTGTGTGTGTGTGTGTGTGTGTGTGTGTATAATGTCAATCCAGTTAGAGGCTTGTACTTATAAGTCTGTGTGTCTGTCTATATATTTGTAATACTTGATGGTAAACTGTACCTCAAATTCTTAATAAACAACAATAATTTAGATAAGTGTCTGTTTTTTTTATCATCAAAAAATAGTTTAGTTAACCCAAGGGTTGACTCAGTTTGAATTGTGCATAAACCCACTCTTTTGGTAATTTTAATTGCAGTGTAGTTATTTCCACCCAACTGCTGGGTTGAACATAACCTATTCCTTTAGTAGTTTTAACTCAGCAATGTAGTTATATCTACCTTGCATTTGGGTTAAAATTGTTACCCATTAATATAGTAGTTTTAACTCGGCAATGTAGTTATTTCTACCCAGCTCCTGGGTTAAAGATACAACCCAGCATTCTGGGTTGTTATATGTAACCCAACCCATTGGGTTGACGCAACCCAACGTTGAGTCGGTCCATATATGACCCAGCACATGGGTTGATATTGGGTTGATTTCAACCCAGCCGTTTTTAGAGTGTAGTTGATAGCACATTCACACATAGACACACACACAACTCTCGCTTGCACATACACACATCCAGCAGACACACACACAATATGCTTAGGTCATACAACACAAACTACTACACACTCACACATCTAAATTCATGATGTGGGTATCTTACCGTTCTCCTTCCAGGGTCGAAGGTCAAAGGCTGGGATATCCTGGCAGCGTGTGTATCCAGAGCCACGTGGGCGGTACTCGAAGGGGTTCTCAGGGACGTCAGTGATGCCGGTGTTGTCACAGATGACACGGGACAGAGACGCTGTGCGCAGAGACTCACGCTGGGCTTCAGTGAACACGCCATCATTCTCCCACCACAGGCTGACGCACACATTCATGCACAGTTATTAGCTAATCATACAGGAATATGCAGTTCTACTCAAGAATCTAAAAAAGATCAGAGTGTGTGTGTGTGTGTGTGTGTGTGTGTGTGTGTGTGTGTGTGTGTTTGTGTGTGTGTGTGTGTGTGTGTGTGTATGTGTGTGTGTGTATGCGTCTGTCTGTGTGGAAGTGTGTCTGTGCATGTGTGTGTGTATGTTTGCGTGCGTATGTGTATGTGTGTGCCTGTGTCTGTGTGTGTGTGTGTGTGTGTGTGTGTGTGTGTGTGTGTGTGTGTGTGTGTGTGTGTGTGTGTGTGTGTGTGTGTGTGTGTGAGAGAGAGAGAGAGTGTGTGCTGACCTGTCTCCCTGGCGGATTTTCTGGAACTGTCTGGCAATGATGCAGGCAAACAGCGGTCCCACGCGCCCTCCGTCCACGAAAGGCTCGGCCACTCCTCCCAGCCACACGTCGATGTTGTCCACGGTGCCGTAGAGGTCCATCAGGTCCTGGGCCAGATCGGTGTTGTTCAGGACCTCGGCTAGCTCATCCAGCGTACTAGGCTGGGACAAGCCACAGAAGCCACGCCAGCTATTGTAGCCTGCCAAGAGACACGGACGGACTTACATTAGCCACTCGTGTCCCAGGATGCCACTCTCTGCACTGCCAACAGCAACACTAGAGGGCCAGCTACAGTGTGGGATAGTGTCAAATACTACTAATATTACTAATTACCCCTATTTCACTTTTTATTGATTATTCTTTTTATTGTTTAAGTTGAGCTAGCTCTTGAGCATGATACATTTCATTACTGATAAATCCTTTGATGAGTACATGACAGTAAACTTGAACTTAAACTGAACTTACTACTTGGTAATTCAGCATACAGAAATATCCATCACCTCATACCATGACTATCAATGTGTTGTGTAATACATATGTGAAAATGTTGAATGGAAGATGGATACGTCTAAGCAGGGATGCAGTGGTAAAATAAGAGGTGGCTATACTATGGATTCTGTGATCTTGATGAGGTGGACTGCGTCCTGCGGTAGCGAATTTCAGAATGTGTTAAAACTGTATTTGATGATGGTGTAGGTTATTATCTAATGTTTATATCAGTACCAGTGGTATTATGGTTCCTTGAGTGCACATATTGATTGTTGAATGTTAAAAGTTGCAATTGGTGAATGAACTCTTTTGAGGGGTGGATAAACTCTATTTCTAAAACATTCCAGAGGTGGATGAACTGTGTTGACTTGCGTTTAGCCTCCACTCCATCCCTGCGTAGAAGGGAGAGCACATACTGCACAGTACCTGGAAGGCCATGGTCGCGTCCCCTCTGCATGTAGAAGGGAGAGCACATACTGCACAGTACCTGGAAGGCCATGGTCGCGTCCCCTCTGCATGTTCAGCGCAGCCAGGTCCAGCGCCACGTGCCCCAGGAACTCAAAGAGGCGCTCGCGCAGCTCGTTGTGCATCATGGCGTCCTGTGTGTTGAGCTTCGCCTGGCGGCCCACCAGACCACGAATCACTGGGTCGATGCCACCTACAGGCAGACACATGAAATTTATATTTGAGATTATTAGCTTGCTATGAGAAAATATTGGCTTGTCAATACAAACAGCATTCGACAAATCGAAAATATATTATTTACTTAAATGTGTTTACCAATTTAGCATTATGTGAAATGCACATTCACTGATGTTAATCTAAAAACACTAAAAGAAGATGGACTAAATTCAATCATATTCCCAGGACTATATGTTGAGATTCATTGGACCCGAGTTTGGCGGCAATATAGGAAGCAGGAAGCTACATCAAGGCACCCACTCTGAAATGGGCGAGACCTCTCCGATGAAGTTAATAAAGTGTGAATAAACCGATCACATGCAACCAATGTTCTTCTGATAGATTCTGATCTATCTATCTATCTGTTACCCTGTCAACTAAATACACGGTCAAACTCAAACCCATTGTCTCTTTTGAGCTTTTCCTAACTGTGGGAACCAGCGGAGATACCTAACTGTCGTACCATGATGCGTGCATATTGGCAGATCTATGTAATGCTCTCTCTCACCCTCAAAAACCAGCCTCCAGGGGGTAAAAAAGTTCTGGTGGAACAGCACACTGGGAAACTGTGGGTGCTCTTCATAGGTCTCATTCAGGCGGAACATAAAGGGCTGAATGGCCAGATGGGCAAAGCGGTAGGCTGCGGTGGCAAACACGTTTGAGATGGACGGGTCCACATTCTCATCATAACCAGGATAAGGACCCAGCTCAGCTCCATTAAGGATGTCTGGGCCAACAATGTGGAGCAAGTAGTCACGGAACGTGATCACCTGTGAGAAAGAGGAAGAAGCTCAGCAATGTGGCATATTACAGTGAGATGCTGTCAGTTTTTAGAGTTCCAGCAGTTATCATATAAACATCAAGCATGCATAGCTTTAGTAACTATAACATTGTGCATTCATGCTCTTAGACTTTCATAAACACACACACACACACACACACACACACACACACACACACCTGGAAGTAGGCCCCCAAGATCTTGCGTGCCTCCTGAAAGACGGTCTCTCCGCTCCAGTTGGGGTTAAGTCGGCCCAGAGCACGTGCCAATCGGTTGTGTTCCCGCATCATCATGGTGTGCATGGAGGCCAGCCCAATGTTCTCATCAACGCGCTCATCCCCTATACAGTCACAGGCAGAAGAACACACACACATTTGCATTTGTTCCCTATGTACTGCACTGACATAACATCACAAATAGCATTTTCCATCGCATGCATTGTTTCAGCTGATGCTTCTATCCAAAAAAGTCTAACAAAGGAGGAACAACATCGAATAACCATATATACTACCTTTACATACAAAAAACAGATATCCAGAAGGTGACAATGCAGAGGTTTTAGTAAAAAATAAAATATCGGTAAGTGTAGACAGAGTGTAAACACATGCGTAAATTCTTACCAGCCAGGAAGCAGGGCACGTCTTTAGCTCTCTTATCCCCAGTGATAGCCTTACGGTTGGCACACAGGTCCTTGATACGAGAGAAGGGCAGCAGCTCTCGTCCATTATCTGTGAATCGGTCGTTCACCTCCAGCAGGCCGCTGTCGTGGGTGCGGTTGCGGAGTTGGCGCGCCAGCTTCTCCTCGGAGCCGTACACCTGCCCTGCATCCAGGAAGGCAGTCAGGGTGTTCAGCTGCTCCCGCACGGTGGCGTCTCCGAAAATGTGACCGTTGTCGCCAGTCCCGCAGGCCGGAGCGGAACGGAAGAAAGGGATGCACTCATCAGATCTGCGGCCAAAGCGAGGGTCATTGCGAGGAATCTGTATGTTAAAAAAGATTTAGGAGTGAAGCATATCCAATGGGATGACCTAAAAAAGTCCAATTCTATTTTGAAATTATTTTGGTAACACTTTAATTGAAGGTACCTACATTGTCATAAACACATGAACCCTAACTCTAACCCTGTCATGACAAAACCGAATGACAATGACAGAAGCATTACATCATAAATGTTTATGACTTATTTATAATGCTAATAACAAGTTCATGACAATGGCATGTTACTCTCATGTAGATACCTTCAAGTAAAGTGTAACCATCATTTCTATTTATTATGTTTTTAACTTTTAAACTATCACCATGCCTGACAAATGCAACATGCTAATGACAGAAATATGGTAAGTGAATGTAAACTTACACGAATGGGGAAGCATGGCTCCGTACGTTCACAGGTCTCGTCACAGTTGATGCCGCCATTGAAGGAGCGGATGCTCGGAGAGTGAGGGGTGAAGGTGAGGTCATGGTCTGTCCACTGGCCGAAGATGGTGATCAGATGGGTGTAGAGAGAGTCACTCACCACATCCTCGTTGCGTGTGCTAAGGATGCGGTTTGAAACGAGCCTCACCTGTGAAATGTTGAAAAAGGGCCATAAAAGGTCATAAAATTAAAGGAATGCAGGCAAGCTGCAATGCATGATTGTTCATGATCCAGCATTGTGTTTGTTTACAAAGTTAGTTAACATGTAGATGTTGAACAAATGTAACTTATCATTGATTGATCAATTGGGAGTTTTTTTGAACTGGCTGTTGATATCCACTGCAGACATGCAAGAGCACACACAAGTGCACAAGTGCATTGCACAAGTGCATTGCCCACCTACTACCCCCCCACCCCCCCACCCCCCACCTCCCACCATGCACACACACACACACACACACACACACACACACACACACACACACACACACTAAACATACCAGCGGCAGCAGGGCTCCATTGCGCCGGGCCTTGGGGTCCCAGCCCTGTGGTAGGGAGATGCCATCTTGATACTCAGCTGGAAGCCAACGCGCAAAGGGTGTTGCAGCGGAGCCACGCCGGGGGAAATTCCTATGAGAGCGCACACACACACACACACACACATTGAATTCAATCTTCCATTGTTGTTATATCTGAGTCAGGGACAAAGATAACAACACTCAATCCTTTATTGTTTTTAACTCAACCCATCTGTGCATTGTGTGCATTACCTGTTGTTACAGACACTTGTAGCTGTGCGGAACTGGTCTAAGTCGGATATTTTCTTGCATTTGGGTTCACGTACACGAGCAGCACACCCAGTCAGACGAGCGATTGTATCCAGCTCCTTATTGCTGATCAAATCTACCACCAACACAGGAGTATTTGTTTATTGTGCATTTGTTTGTGTGATTCACTTATCCATGTTTTTATGTCTGTATACAAACTATGTAGAGTTTGTGTGTGTGTGTGTGTGTGTGTGTGTGTGTGTGTGTGTGTGTGTACCTGTAGCATTAAGTGAGCGCTTGTGGATGTGGTGTCTCTCGTTCAGAAGGTGGAGGGTGTACTCCAGGTAGTCAGCTGATCTCACAGCAGAGCGCGCGTCTCGGGACGGCTGCTTCACCAAACGCAGGAGGTCAGATGGATTAGTGACACCCTTCCTCACACGCCTCAGAGTCCTGCACACACACACACACACACACACACACACACACACACACACACACACACACACACACACACACACACACACACACACACACACACACACACACACACACATTGAATAGCATCGATGTGTTTTTGACACATTAACACACATCAATGCTGAAATATGCACAGGGAACTGCCTCACTTACTCAGCACGAGAGTAAGTGTACGCATCATCAATGACTTTTTTCGCATCGCTGATGGCTCTCAGTACGGCACTGCTGCTCAAGGCCTCTGTGAGTGGTAATGAACACACACACAAACACACACACACACACACCCAACCATACACAATTTAACATATTTTATGATAGTTACAGTAAGTACATAATTGTTTTGGTTCTGCATTATTGTTCTGAATTTTCACTATACACACATGTGTAAATTGTACAAACTACATTTCAAATGTACTATAACTACACTATAACTAGAATACTGTTAAATCCATGACATCATCAGAGATAATATGTTTATTGATCTTAGCAGATGCATTTTGTCTAAAAAAAAAACATATAGAAATGTGATTTAATATTTAAAAATTAGTGAAAATAAGAGTCCGATTTTGCTCACCTGCAGTCACCTGTCCCAGCACACACGCACACAGCCCCACAGCGAGAACACACAGCACACGCTCCATTTCTGCAACACACACATAAAGTAATGAAAAGGATCAGCATAAGATGGTAAAACAGGCGATGGCAGCGTAATGGTTAAGAAGCTGGGCTGGCATGTAGTGGTGGGGGGGGAATCGATTCTGTTCAGTATCGCGATATTTGTGCGTGCAATTATATCAATACAGGAGCTCAAAGTATCGTAATACTTAATTATAGATTTTAATTATCTATTTGAGTCGATTTTACTCTGGGTTTACTCTGATAACATTACATTTGCTTATTATGCCCACAAGTTGTCACAAGTTGTGCATTCAAAGGCAATTTCAAATAAGAATGGCTTCACAATACACAACACTCCATCTTCTCCATCGAAAGTGTGGGTGTATTTTGGTTTTCAACAAAAAGCGAATAGGGACCTTGACATGCACCATGTCAATGAGTTGAATAGTGAATTTCCTTATTTTTGGTAATGCCTTCAAATAATACGGGAGACATGAATAGCAATATATCGCAGATATAAAGAATATTTGCTGTTTCACAATATGTTAAGAATTTCAATAATATCTTATCGTAGCCCAAATATCGCAATAGTATCGATTCGTCATATTTTTGCCAAGTCCTACCCATGTGGCAGCCTGAAAAGTTATGGGTTCAACAACCAGCTTCCACCTTTGTGCCTTTGACCAAAGCACTTAAGGCTTAGCCCACCACAGATGGGCCACAACTATCCACAGGCTGCAATCTCAGCTGTCCATTAACGAAGTAAATTTGCTACACAACACTTAATTGCCATTACAATTTAACTTAGATTTACACTAGCCTGATTCTCACCACTAACCCAAGACAAAAGCATAAAGCCTTAACTAAAGAACAGAATGTTCCATCAGCATGCATAGCAATCATTCCCATGTCTCATTGTGTGTAGGCTGCGATGCTCTTACCTCTGGCAGATTGCTCCACCTCTAGGATACCTGTCTGCAGATGTGTGCAGCATTTAAAGCAAAACAGGTGGCCACGCCTCGAAGCATCATCAGTCTGATCATAGTTTCACAGCTCCTGGTGTGTCATGCCAAAGCATGGTTTCTAAATGGTTTAGTACTATCGTGTTCTGACATACACAAACCTGCCCTGTCAGGTGTTTTCCGTCATTGGTAACATTTGCACGGGCCACAGACGTAGGATAACAATACATGACAAACAAACAATAGGGGATGCTCCATTCATCATGAGTAAACAACCCCAGCAAGTCTGGCGTGTTCTGAGATGAAGGTATGAAAACATCAAGACAATGAATGAGTTATGCAAGAGGGCTGTGCTTCAGTGAATAGCAGACAATTGCTGTACATCACTATCTTCTCAGATTTTCCTGGGTCAATGCCGTGGAAGGAAACTGCTTCCTGTTTAGAATATTGACACATTTATATTCTCCATTAAGTCTCAGTTTAATGACAGTTGAGGAAGTGTCCCTTCAAACATCAAGACAATGAATAAGTCATGCAAGAGGAATGTGTTTCAGTGAATAAGAGACCATTGTGGTACATCACCATATCTTCTCAGATTTTCCAGGGGTGCCTACCGTGAAAAGGAATGACTTCCTGTTTAGAAGACTAGACTGTAGTCAAGACTGCTTAATCCAAGAAAAGACATTACCAAGACCGGAGGGTATCGAGACCAAGACCAAGACAGACCAGTCGAGACCAAGATCAAGTCGAGACCAAGACCAAAACAGGGCACGAGATCAAGTCAAGACTGAAAACAGACTAGTGCTAGAGTGCTAGGCTTGACATGATCACTCACTTGCATGAAGTGTAGCACCATAGTGAGGCCTAAAATCAATATGGTTTAATTTCAACTACAGACACAAGGTGTTGCGCTCTCGATGAAAGTATTTTTAGTCAGGTGCGTCAAACCAAAAGGTATCAGAAAAAGGCAGTATGGGGTTCGCACTCAGTGCGCATTGAGAATAGCCGATTAGTCGAATGAAACGTCTGCTCACCCAGTAAAAAACCTTTCTTCAGCAAAGACTTTGTCTACATTTTTTCAGAGTGCGAACCCCTTACTGCCTTTTTCAACTACAGACACAATACATCACAGGTCTTCACTAACGTTTCAATTCAAATGTGTCTGTTGAATGGGTGAAAGCATCTGTGTGTAGCAACTGCATGACAGCTACACACAGATCATCTCATATTAGAGGTTTGATTTGGCAAGTATCTTAAACAAGTAGGCTACGTTTAGAAGGATGGTCATGGCTGCAAAATGGTAATGGTTTGCCATTACATTGCCATGACTAGTTAAATAAAATTCATGCTACCTTTTCTATTGCATTGGCCATTCATTTGGTTACCCATAGCTCTGAAGTGTAAGTAGCATACAGCATGGCGTCTGACATAAAAAAACAACAACATAAGTCTCCATTTTCCCAGTTGATTTTAAAACCTCTAGGGCTTAGCGGCCACATGCGTGGACAGAACTTTTTAGCTTATAGCCTATGTCCACAATCGTGTTCACTACTAAATTGGGGATGTTTTGGACACGTACCTGGGCACTTATGCTTCCATCTGGTGGTGTCAGAAGAGTCTAACATAATAGGCCTACGGTAATAACAATATGGCGGCAAACACAAGCGAAAATTCAAGTGGCCACTCCATACACAAACATCTTCCAGGTAAAAAATCCTGTATTATTTTAGAACTTATTCTTAGTTAGGTATTTATAGAAGTGCTGAACATTAGTCATGACAAAGAAATTCAGAAAAAAAAACTGTAAAATAAGAACTTAGCATGTCGCTAAACATGAAGTAGGCTACACGTACTGTAGGCTATACTCGAGAAAAAAAGAGAAAAAAGTATGTCTGGTGTAGCTAAAAGCTGTACATTGTCTAAATGTAATAAATAACAATTCAACAACTAAACACATATACATAGATTAGTTGGGTTAAACATGTCAGTAAACCCTCTGGATCATCAGTATGCCACTGCCCCACACACACAGCACACTGCCCCCCACCCCACCCCCACAGATAGATAGATAGATAGATAGATAGATACTTTATTGATCCCCAAGGGGAAATTCAAGACACACACACCTGATTGCAATTCACATACCACACTTCTCCATGCACTCCACTACACTTGCAATACTTCTCTCTCTCACACACGCACACACACACACACACACACACACACACACACACACACACAGGCTCCCTCTACTAGCACGACCCCAGGTAGTTGGGTTGGCCCCTTGAGCCGTGGATCTGCCCAAGGTTTCTTCTGTCCCTTGGTGCGCCCCCCCCATATGCACAACAGGTGAAGGAACTGACAAAACTGTCCAAAAGGGCACAAATACAATGTTTCCATGTTGTTTTTAGTCTCAAATATTCAAAACATGTTAAAAAAAAAAATGTGTGCATGTGTTATTGATTCATGCAAAAGCAGTCAGGGAAGAACTGCTGGGTTCAATGTGAAAACAAAAGAGTTTTTCTATTCTATTACATGCTTGTGTTTTATGGAAGTACGGACCCCAGAGTCCAGATATGGACATCATTTTTCTCTAAAAGTACATCATATCAAAAGACGATGCTTAGTTTTTATTCTAATTAGGTTCTAATAAGCCCAAATAGCAAAGAGAAATAAAAATTGCATGTAAAAAAACAGCTTGAGCCTTATTGCCACTTGTCAGTAGTATACTCTAGGTCACTTTTATAGGTGAGGTTTTTTTTCCCTTGTATTCTGTGCCAGAAATGTTCAGATATGATACGAAATTATGGTGTGGAAATGTGAAAAATGTCTGTGTAGTTTTGGGTAAAAGACTCATTGAACCTGTAAAACAGGAAGAACTTGTATAATGTCAAAATTTTAAGTAGATTATTAGCCTTCATATCATCCATGCGACCGTGCATTTTGTGTGTCTCGTGGTCATTGTGCAATAGGCCTATTTAAGATCCCTGCACTGATAGAACATGTGTTCTGTGAACTCTTTGTGCGTTTGGATTAGCTATGACAATGAATTTCATTCTAATTAAACAACAGAATGTGTGGAAAGAGCAAACCCTGTTTTACCGGTTTCTTTGTAATGAAGTGTTGGTTTTAGAATTACCATTGTGGGTAACACTTTATAATAACTACACACAATCAATCATTTATTAAGCATTTATACCTATTAGTTAATGGTTTGTTCATTATTAGTAATTTATTGCTCATGCATAATTTATCATCAATAAAGCATTTGTTCACAATGTTATATATGGTTTGTTCATAGTAAGTAAAAGAATGTTTGATTTGATTTATATGATTTATACCTCTTAAATACTGAAACAACCATTTATAAATGAAATAATTTCCCTATTATGAACCAGATACAAATTATTAGTAAATGCTCTGATCATCATTCGTAAAGTATTACTCCTATGTTAATTCATGTTTAACTCAGGAGTTACAAGTGGTTAGTTAATGATATTTGTGAACCTGTCCAAAGTGAGGACTGATATGCCATTTTACACATTTACAAATGAGTTATAAAGGTTACATTTGCATCTATTTATTTAGCAGACACTTTCATCTAAAGTGACACACTATCAATGAAGTTAAAGAGCAAGGCCACAATGGTGGAAACCAGGGATTGAACCCCCAACTTTTAAGCTTACTGTATGCTAAACCTGCTTCTTATCCACTATACTACCTCTGCTCAGTGCTCTTACACCAATCAATTCAGATATATAAAAGAGAGACACATGCTTACTATGAACAAACCATTCATAATTGTAGGCCTACACAAGATTTACAGATGAGAGTTAATGTAGGAATGATGCTTTAAAATGAAGAATACAGCATTTAATAGCAGCTTACAAATGCTTAACAGTATGAAGAAGAAGACAGTCTTGCATAATTGTATGTTTGTGTTTTTAACTGGGCAGATGTTGTGTGCTTCACTTCACAACAAACAATCAATAGACACCAGAGTTAAGTGACAATGTCTTTACTAGGTTAACTTCACTTCAGTATACGTAACTTACAATCAATTACTTGTACTACTACTACTCTCTAACTATTAATGCGCTGCTTAGTGCTATATCAAATGTAGTCATGCGCATAACAGAAAAGTAGTTATCTTAAAATAACCAAAAGAAGATCCCATCTACTTTAACCCTTTCATGTGCAACGTCCACATGCGTGGACAGTAACTTTAACTCTGTTTTCTACTTATTTATCATGTTGATATACACCAATCCACCTCAGGGCAGTTTTAGTAGGTCCTTGGCAATACATTAACAATATGTATCATCTTATATTTGGAATATTGACTGCTTGATGACATCATCAATTCAACATGAGTGACAGTAATGGCCATATGCTGAATGCTCCAGGCATATCTGTAAAAAGCTAGTACTCAAGAAGGCAAAATCATGTTAAAAAATATATTATGCTGTACAGGAGAGTGTGTTGAACAACTCTATGTTTTCAGAAATTAAATCGGATGTAAAATGGAGTTTGTAGACCCTAAAAAGCAACTGTCCACGTATGTGGACGTTGCGCAACAGAGGAGTTAAATGGCCAAAAATTAGATTTTGTAACTTTTTTTTTTTCAAATATGATTTTAATTGCTTTAAATTACAAAGAAACAAACATTTGGCAAACATATTTATAAATAATGACCTAATTACATGTGGTAATGCCAAGGTGGTATGGTAATATGGGGGTAGTAGAGGGGTGGGTGGGTATTAGAGGGGTGGGTATGAGAGTACTAGAGGGGTGGGTGGATTAGTAGTAGAGGGGTGGGTAGTAGGGATGTAGTAGAGGGGTGGTTGGGTAGTGGTGGTAGTAGAGGTGGGTAATATGGGGCTAGTAGAGGGGTTGGGCGGGTAGTATGGAGGTAGTAGAGGGGTGGGTGGGTAGTATGGGGGTAGTAGAGGGCTGGGTGGGTAGTATGAAGGAAATAGAGAGCCATAGTTTCCACATTTTCTGTCATTACATTTTATTCTTTTTTACCCCTTTGTTGCGCACTGTCCACATACGTGGACAGTAACATAACTTCTATATAAAAGCATATTTTTTAAAAATTCCAACTGATTTTCAATATTGGGCGCATATAGAGTAATAAAATCAATACTAAAAAAATCTAGACACTTTTTTTACATAATGCGTGCATGAAAGGGTTAACATAGCAGTGGAGTTAGTGTAGTGGTTAAGGAGTAGGGCTAGCATTCAGTAATCTGAGAAGTTGGGGGTTTGATTACCGGCGTCCACAGTTGTGTTTAATTTAATTGACATGTGTACGTCGCTCTGGATAAAATTGTCAGCTAAATGAATGAATGTGAATGTAGTCTTTACATCTCACTTGCAAATGTGTAGCATGGCATAAAAAGTCCTCACTTTATGAAATTATTATTAATGATAAACATATATCATATTTCTTGACAATGTGTATTGCTTTGGCAGCTGCCTAAGCTGTAAGGTGCTGCCGGAAACATTGAGACAACAACAAACCCAGGCACTCCTTATACTGTAGCTTAAAAATCACTGAGCCGCATCACTTGACTCCTGAAGCAGCACTCCCAACAATGGGTCCCTGTAACAAAGGGAAAGTTTAGAACACCTGATATTGTAATGCAATCATACCACATTCAATGTAACCTGACATTCATATGATCGGAATAAAAGTTGCCGCCCCCACAAAGGGGTAGGCATGTTAACAGCACACATTGAGTCAATAGGGAAAATCATTAACAGTTTCACTTACATTTTGTTACACCAACATCAAACAGTTGAACGATACAACAATCACTCTTTTGAAAATGTAAGGGAGGCGTAGTGAAAACACCAATATTTAATCAATGTCCAGTAAGATGTCACCAGGTTATAGTAACAGGGCTGCCCATGACCAGACTGCAATATAGGTTCTAATTGAGATTGAGAATCAATGAGGCAAAGGGATTCAAAATATTACACATTTATTCACGATAAAATAGATAAATACAGTAGCAATTCATTGTTAACAACAGCAGGTAAAAAGTACACTAAACACAACATTGTGCAACAAGCAGCAAGACAAGACAACGGCCAGCAGTACCACCACCAGCCACCAGCAGCGCCAGATATCCCACAGCAGTTCCTAGGCCCAGACAGCAGCAAGCGAGCAAACTAGTAAGCAGCAAGCAGCAAGCAAGCGAGCAGGTAGCTTCCGTATAAGCCCAGCCTAGCCAAGCAGTCTGTGCAGTAGCTCATAAGTGGTCCAACAGCACAACATCGTCCCAAGATCCTCCACCGATCACAGGCCACTCAGCGCTCCACCTCTATCACCAGCAGCGACGTAATCGCTCCACTGAAACACAACGAGACTTGCGCAGTGTGGGGCATTCCAAGATACAAATGCAAGTTATGTCCTTGAAGCAAAAAGGAGCTACTCACACCACCAGGTGCAGACCAAATCTGCCACCCGGAATAAAGCTTCTGCACGTTGCAATATCAAAATCACAGGGCCGCTCTTCTGCTGAAGGCTCTGGCTTGGCCGCTGTGACTGGTGCAGTTCCGGCTGGATCCCTCTCTTCTCAAGATCGTTGGCCCTGCAAATATAAGACTTCCCACACACCTGCTCCCACTCATTCAATTAAGCAGGCCCCTCCTATAGGTTCAATTGAGTCTGTTGAGTTTGTTAATTGTCAGTTAAATGTCAGACAACACACAAATATCCAAAAGTCAAAAAGTGCATTAAGACACAACAAATGTGAGCACATGACATTATGCACTATGTGACACAGTATTCAATCATCATTCTCAAAAATCAATTTTTGATGTTGATGTCTTTTTTTACTTTCCAAAGACAGGTATTACAATATACAATGTGAGGGAGTCAGTAACCCGGGCCAAATGTTGCCCCATGCCTGGTCTATTTAGCTGAACACTCTGATTTGCAGTCCTGCATTTAGCCACAAGAGTCAGAGGGTTATACCACTACATACTGACCGGAACAAGACAGAGAGATTTAAAAGTGCTGAACCATTGTGAAAAAGAAGACCTCTCCTTTTCCCCTTCGACAAACTTTTGACTCTGCCTTATGCAACACATACTTTGCTACCACACGCATGCACTAGTTTCATGTTTATTGCTGTGCATCGACAACCAACTGACCTTCTCCTATCATGTAGCCTCAGTAGCCAGGTCGTGCCGCTACAGAAAATCAGGACCTACTTGACTCAAGATGCTACCCAACTCCTGGTGCAGGCAATAGTTTCAATTTGAATTTAATTTCACTTATAGAGCACCAAAACATTACACATGTCTCATGGCGCTTTACAGAGTGTTAAACATTCAAAGAGAGCCCATGAGTAACAGGGGCAAGGAAAAACTCCCTATACTGTAGAATTGGACACACATAGCCTATAGGAAGAAATCTCAGACAGATCCACGACTGAAGGTAGTCATCTCTCGACTTGACTACTGTAATGCCCCCCTGACAGGTCTCCCAGCCTACGTTGTAATATCCCTTCAAATGATCCAGAATGCAGCAGCACGCCTGGTCTACAACCAACCCAGAAGGGCGCATGTCACCCCACTGCTCATCCAGCTACACTGGCTTCCGCTGGCCGCCCGCATCAAATTCAAGACTCTAACACTTGCCTACAAAGTACTCTCCGGCTCTGCTCCCACCTATCTGAATGCCCTCATACAGGCATATGCTACCACACTACCGCTGCGCTCCTCTGCCAAGTGACGTCTAGCTCTTCCGCCAGCACGCTCAGGTCAATCCAAACTTTTCTCATCTGTCGTCCCCTGTTGGTGGAACACTAGATCTGTTCCTACTAGAGCAGGGACATCCCTAACCACCTTTAAAAAAGGTCTGAAAACCCAGCTCTTCAAAGAACATCCTCTCAGCACTTCTACAGACAATTGCACTCATTTGCCACGTTTACATGATGTTTTTAATTCCGAATTAGTTTATTCAGAATTAAATAAATCGGAATTAAAATATTCTCCTTCGAGTTTACATGGAAATAATAATTCCGAATTGGCGTTTACATGGAGCATAGGTTAATTCCGCTTTATTGAATTCCGCTGAACGTCTGGGGGTCGGGAAGGGTTCCGATTGGACAGGCGGTGCATGAACGCAGCCTAATTAAGGTCTACCGGAAGAAAACAAACTTTAGCTGGCTAGCGGCTTTTTTGTCATCTCGGGTTAACGTTATAGCATGGGCAATAACATAATGAAAACGGGTTTCGCAGTAATTATGATAATAGGCCTACTATTTTAGAGGCTTTTGCATCTGAACTCTTCATATGTTGAATTAGTTTATTTTGGGAAATTCAGAGATTCCAGCCAGAAACATTTTTGAGTGCCCTACATACCCAATAAAAAGACATTGTCTGCTATCAGGTGCAGGCCTACTGTTTAGTCAGAATCCCAGGTTATGAATGTAGCCCCACCTGCAGCAGCCCTCTCTCTCTCAGGCTTTAAGCATACAATCTCTATGTGAAGAGACTACATATCCTGTGAAACTGTTTCCTCTGTCCACAACTGTTTCAAAATAAAAGTCCTCACTGCAATAATACACTATTAAATCATTTAACCACTGAAACTACTCAACTATTTAACTGTTCAACCATTCCAACTGTCAGTTGTCATCAACTATGCCTCCAGTCAACTAAACTGCTCACAAAAAGTAAGGAAACTTGACTTTGGCCCATTATATCTCCCCTTTAGTAATACCAACCAGTAAAGTGTTTCATATCATTTTTGTCGTTGATTTGTCACCTTTACAATGAGGTATAGCTTGTAAGCATAGGGCAATCATGGAATGAGCAATACAGCCAAATGTCTGAGTAGTGCTAAACAAAAATGTGCCAAAATGGCCAGTAATAGGGTTCTGCTGCCAGACATCTCGTTTTGGGCTTCAAGTGCTACCAGGTGAGTTTAGATACCGGGATGAGATTCTGGAGCCAGTGGCAATTCCATATCTCCAGAATATGGGACCAAATGCCATCCTCCAGGATAACAACACTCACCCCCATAGAGCTGGGATCATCAGAGAGTACCTCCAGAATTTGGGAGTGGAGAGGATAGAATGGCCTGCCGTGACGTGAGTCCAGACCTCAACCCAATTGAACACTTGTGGGATCAGCTTGGGCGTGCTGTACGTGCCAGAGTCACCAACAGAACCAGGTTGGCTGACTTAACAGATCCTTATCGAGGAATGGAATGCCATCCCACAGCAGAATGAGCCAGGTTGGTGACCAGCATGAGAAGAAGGTGCCAAGCTGTTGTGGCTGCATATGGATCCTCTACACGCTACTGAGGACCCTGACACTGAGTATAAAATGAACTAATGTATGCCTAACATGTTTTGTTTTCCTCATTTCTGTGGGATAGTGCAATCGTCAATGCTTGAAGTAACAAAGGTGAATTCCAACAGCATAACAGGCCATTTTGGCACATTTTTCGTTGGCACTACTTACACGTGATTGGTGATTGGTATTATTAAAGTGGAGATATAATGGGCCAAAGTCAAGTTTCCTTACTTTTTGTGAGCGGTTTATATGAAACCTCCATGTACCTAGCAACCAACATAGCAACTATTAAAATGAAGCGTTTTTGACAGTTTCCATAGCAACCAACATGATTAAACTACAGTAACTTCTTTATTCCTGATAGTGGGCACCATGGATACCCTAGCAACTACTGTTTCAAAATAAAAGTCCTCACTAGCAAGTTAGCATTGTTAGCATAGTTAGCATTTTAACATAACTGCTAAAAATGATTAGCTAAGTTAGCTAATCAACCTGGTTAACCTGGTTAGCATAGTTAGCATAGTTAGCATAGTTAGCATTTTTAGCACAACTGCTAAAATGATTAGCTAAGTTAGCTAATCAAGGTGGTTAGCATTGTTAACATAGTTAGCAATGTTAGCACAGTTAGCATTTTTAGCATTACTGCTAGAAATCATCAGCTAAGTTAACTTATCAACCTGGTTAGCATTGTTAGCATAGTTAACATTGTAGAATACCTGTTAGAAATCATTAGTTAAGTTAGAACAGGAATGTTTAAGCTTTAAAATGTCTACCTTAACACTATCAACTCTCTTTAAACTATGCAACCACCATGTTTACCCTAGCTACACCTTAGTAACCATATCTACATTTTTTTGCATTTTCATGCACTGTAATTCCTTGGAATTGCATTTCTAGTTGATGACTTCTGTATTATGTAATCTGGCATGTAATTACAGACGTTAGCCAATATAAATCATTTGTGATGTGTGCAAGATACTCTGGCAATGAGCAATGATGCACTTTTACTCATCGGCATTGGGGGAAACCAATCACATCGGTGTATCTGATATAGGCGGGCCAGAAGCGAGCTAAACTGATGATGACGACAGCGCTGCAACATTCAAAGTCAGTAAACATTGGCCGTAAATGTTACTCCAGTAAAAGTAGAAGTCCGCCTTTTACATTTCCACTTTAGTGGAAGTACAAAAGTACTTGCCTTCAAATGTACTTATAAAAGTCCTGAAATGTATTATGACAGTTGCATTTTTGAAATGATTCAGGGTCTGGAGTCTAATGCTGCAGTTCTGCATGACTTGTTTACTAGGTGTTGATATAAAAGTGTTAAGATTTACCACAGCTGATACCATTCCTTTTGTGCTCACATGTGACACTTCTTTCTGAAAATCAGAATAGAGTCTATTCAATATAACAGTAAGGTGAGTCTATGGCTGCATTTGAAAGCTTTTTGCAAATGACACATACTGGCTGGTTAGCATTCATAAGATACATCCAGATATTTATATGTCCGACCACAAGGATCAGAGAACACAGAGTTTGTAACAGGCACAGCACAGCTTGATATTCCATTGCACCTATTGGAAAAAAACCAACATTTTACTGTATTGTTAAGCACACAAAAAATCACTTTGTCACAAAGGGGGTCTGATCAGACAAATATGGGGACTGAAAGCAGAAACTAACAACTAATACAGTTACATATTTTAACGTAAATCTCTTCACAAATACTCACATAGGCCTACTCCAAAAAAAGACCTTAATTAATGTGTATTGTATTCCAGGTGTGTGCCTGAGCCAGGCATTAAACTCTGTAGTAGGCTAATTAGTTCACTGTGAGTTAGGCCTACTAGGTAATTGTGTCTATCAACGCCCCTATAGCCGAGAGGCCTACCATTCAAACAATACCCAGACAGCAACGGGTCCGAAACTGCGTCCACTTGCACACCGCGGCGGGTCCGAAGCGGTCACGCATCACGGGTCCGACCAGACTCCGTGGCGGACTCTATCCGCATCCGCGCTTGTACCAGCTTATCCGCTACGGGTCCGTTTCGAACCCGCGAAATGGACGTGCATCCGCAGCGGATTCATTTCGGACCCGCGAATTAAACAGCGCATCCGCCGCGGATTCATTTCGGAGGCGTTTCTCATCCTCCCGGATCCGTTTAGGACCCGTTCATGAAGCAGTTCATCTGGGTTATATCCCAGCTGATTTATCTTATTATGGCCAAAACTAGCTACTACTACTACAGAAATACACTGTATAGCCTAATCTAACTGGCCAACATATAGATAGCACTAGGCTACATAAAGTAAGTTTTGCATCAACCAATATGACATTAAAATGACTTCATACATTCAATTCAATAAATGATTAAGTACAAATCTATCATGTGAAGCACCTTGTGGTTTTACAGCCAAATACCTTCATTGTGTGAAAGAGTAAGCATTAGAATATGGGTTTTACAGTACTACAAGTTATTAATCAGTTACAAACTTTAACTCCTTCATGCAATTCCTAAACAATGGTAGACACTTGTCACCGGCACCTCAATGCTCAATGAGATAAGTCATCGTAGACAATAAATACCTTAAACAGATAATAAAGTAAAATGAAATGCAACCATAAATAGTGTCAAACATTTTTATTATTATTTAATGAATATTTATGTTTCAAAACACAGATAACCTTCATACCAGACCACTGTTTTTCTTAGTTGGACCTAACAGTAGCCTGATCTTTGGATACTGACAGTTAAGACACCTCCTTGAGCTTTTCCTGTTTGCTGGGCTGGTTGAACTGCTGTACTGAATCAGAAGCCGCGGCACAGGGCATAACTCTCTCACAGCATCTGTAATCATACAAGCATAACAAAATGAGTTACGTTTTGGAAGCATATACAGTACATAACTACTTTTCAACTGAAAGTCAGCAACATGAATATAAAGGTACCGCCACCAGCAGGCTGCTGTAATGGTGACACAATCCATAGACAGCTACTAGACAGCTACACTGGGTCCACAAGTGAAGCACTCTGTTCGCAGAGCATGAAAATAGTTTTAGAAGACGAGTAATTTTTTCAAACATACTGTACATGCCGCTATCACATCTAGTGTAAAGAGTTCCATTGATTACAGTGTTGCAGCAGATGCGCTGCAAACGGAATGCTTCTGTTATGTGCACAGTGTAGTCTTCCAGTAAATATAATGAGGGTTTAAGACATGTTGGCAAAGACCTGTTACTTGAAAATGTAAAAAGGCAACAGAAAAGTGGTTCACAGAGACAAATACTTGTTCGTTATACTACAGCATTTGCATGCACAGATTAAACAAAAATGATGCTGATTATAGAGCTTTGTAGCTACTGGAAATGAGGAATTTATCAAAGTAGACAAAAAACATTTTTATGTTGAAATGTATCTGCAATTCATCCTTACCTGGTAAAAGCAGTTGCAGAGGCCTTTCTTCTCTTCTGAAATAAAAAAATTGTACATTTTATTAGAGAGCTTTTGAGGTAAACGGTGGATTTTATTACAGCAGAGAAAGGCATTTATGTATGTTGACATTTACCTTCAATTCATCCTGAACTGGTAACTCCAGTTACAAAGGCATATGGTTATCTTATATGACTAATGTGTGGACCAAAAGTCAAATAAATCAAATGTAAAACTGTATAGCTTACTTTATTGGGTGGCAGGACAGGATGAGACAGGCTAGACCCCCAAACCAGGCTGGAGCCACTTGTGAATGGCCTGTAACACATATACATAAATATGCATTACTTCTATCATCAGAAATTAATGGCCAAATAGTTATCATAACCACTCATACATCCAAGTCAAATAACTCAAATGTAAAACTGTATAGCTTACTTTATTGGGTGGCAGGACAGGATGAGAAAGGCTAGACCCCCAAACCAGGCTGGAGCCACTTGTGAATGGCCTGTAACACATAAATATGCATTACTTCTATCATCAGAAATAAATTGGCAAATAGTTATCATAACCACTAATACATCCAAGTAAAATAACTCAAATGTAAAACTGTATAGCTTACTTTATTGGGTGGCAGGACAGGATGAGAAAGGCTAGACCCCCAAACCAGGCTGGAGCCATTTGTGAATGACCTGTAACACAGACACATAAATATGCATAACTGTTATCATCAGGGGGAAAAAAAGGCAAATATTTATTATTACCAATATTACACCCCATTAAACTAGCATTATATTGGGATCCAGAGAATATGGTGTTGATCAATTTAGCTCCTCTTCCCATATATTCATGGGTTTCATCAGGTCCCTTTCCACAGGTGTATTAATCAAGCACCATGTAGTCTGCATTGATAATCAATGTGCTTGATTTTATACACCTGTGGAAAGGGACCTGATGAAACCCATGAATTCTAAACTTTGAAAAGAGTCTGGTCTGTGACAAAGCAAAGCAAGGATATGCATCAAGTCAACTACTGCCTCCTGGGGCGTAGCCAGAGGGGTGGCTCCGGGTGGCACAGGCCACCCTTGAGATTCAATTGGCCACCCCAGGTGCCACCCCAAAATCCTAGTCTACTATTCGCCATTAACAGTCAAAGGCGAGAAATTTCTTGATGCACTTGCAGCACACTAGTTTGAAATATCTTTTTTTTTTTTTTTTTTTTTTTTTTTTTTTAGATTATTTTTTGGGCTTTTTATGCCTTTATTTGGACAGGACAGTAGAGAGAATGACAGGAAGTGAGTGGGAGAGAGTCGGGGTGGGATCTGGAAAGGACCACGGGGCGGGAATCGAACCCGGGTCGCCAGCGTACGGTGCAGGTGCCCCAGCCAGTTGCGCCACTGCCGGGGCCTAGTTTGAAATATCAGGGTTCAGAAATATAAGCAATCTAGCAAACATACTTGCAGTTATAGGCTACATGATTTATTGTTTTTAGCATGTGAGTTTACAATAGGCCTGCAAGCTACTGCTTGCGCTAACACAAAAACATATATTTATGTGATTAACTTAAATTGAGGACAAAATAAGACAGTGTAGCATGAGAGCATAAAACCATCCAAACTAAAGTGCCACTTGGAAACAACACACCCCTGTTGATAATATCAGCAGTTAAAGACTTCACAAATGTAATGCCAAACATCTGCATTTTCCACACAAATAGGCCAGGCACTTTGCGTGTCTTATGTAGGCTACCTCACCATATTCGTTGGCCTGAATGCTAAATATATATAGTTGGTCACAACTTTATGAACTTGTGAAATTATGGGTTCCAAAACCAGACCAGTTAAGAACCACTGGCAAAAACGGGTTCTGAACGGGTTTTGTTCAGAGCTGAAAATGAGCTGGAAACTGTATTTGACATTTTATCCAATTACAAAGACATTTGATGTGAGAGTATGGTCTTTGTCCTTCATTTTATGAGTATGGTGCTTGGTGCATGGTTTTACTCATGCATGTGTGCTAATTTAACAACTTGAGCCTGTTTCTGTTTATCTAGATGCCACCCTTGAATTAACCAGTGCCCCACTAGGGCCACCCGTGTTACAAATCTCTAGAATCGCCACTGACTGCCTCTAATGTGTTTCTCCTTTTCAGTCAAATCATGCTCCAAAAAAACTTTCAGCATTAAATGACCTCATTGACGGCAGTTTCTTCATAAAACAAATGGCTTCGGGATTTGTGCCCTTATAGTTTATGAAAGTTAACGAGTAATCTCTACTATTCAATTGACAAAGTCACCAGGAAACACGCCTGAAAACCAGAAGTTTTAGATTGAATAGTAGGCCGGTTTCTCGCTAACGTGTACAAATATAAGGGCACGAATCCCGAGGGTATTTCTTGCAGCCATCGACGAGTTCAAAAAGTTTCAAACAGGTCTGAGCATGCGCGTGACATGGCTTGCATTACTACTAGAACTATCGATACGTCGTTCATAATTTAAAATCACAAACGTTATCTTATCCAGGACAAGTAAACAATGTGAAATCAGCCCCCCTCCAAGAACGAAATAAGATGTAAACACATCTAAGTCTTCTTAAAGACTCCCGAGTCCAACATCTAAGCTTTCATTAACGTTAACAAAAAATATCCATGACAGTTTAACGTTATCGTTAGCCAACAAGCTAACGCTAGCTCACGCAAACCAACTTGTTGTTCACATGCATACATAAAGTTAGCGTTCAACCAAATCAAGCTTCGCTCAATTTTAACTGAGTTTTGAGTTTAGCTTTGATGAAAAATTTAACAAGGCCCAAGTTGGACAAGATTTAGCCCTGTCGAAAGTGAGCTAAATTAGCTTGCGCAAGCTAGCTGCTAGACGTTAGCTGGTGTGTATCATCAGCTGGCCAGTATAGCAAATTACGGATTATATCAGCAAATAAAGGTAGATAAGTTGGTAACTTGTGTTATGGAAGTACATTTTCACTGAATATACTAGGTAACTGCATAAATAAAGCATATAGAAGCATACTTACAGTGAGCCCGCAGACACCGCTGTATCGCCTCCGCACTCCATCAGCGAAAAAACTGAGGAAGGAAACCGTTAGCAGATTTGAAGGGTGCGTTCGATGTGCGCATCCGCACAGGGTCCGGCGTGGATCCGCCGTATGAAGGCGCGCTAACGGAGGCGAAATGTGTTCTGTGCCCGTATCCAAAACGGAGGCTGACTGTCAGGCGGATGTGGCGGCTTGAGCGCGGGTCCGTTTTGGACTCCTTTGCTGTCTGGGTAGGCTACATATTTCTTGTAGGCTAGCATAGTTTATTTCAGCCTTCTTTGTGTAGCCTACCCAGCACCCTTTTTTCCACTCAACCCAGTAGCCTACTGTAGGCTATCACACATGCCTGCCATTAGGATTCACTCACACTCACACTCACACACTCACACACTCACACTCACACTCACACTCACACTCACACACTCACACTCACACTCACACACACACACACACACACACACACACACACACACACACACACACACACACACACACACACACACACACACACACACACACACACACACACACACACACACACACACACACCTTGCCCGTGTCCCTGGTTCTCCCCGACCCCTCTTTTTTCTATTTATTTATTTTTCCTTTTTTAATTTATTTCTGTAGCCTAGTTGAATGGAGCACAAGGGATTTCATTACTTAGGCTAGGCTATATATTTTATGAGTAGGCTACAATAGGCCTACACTTTGAACTTGAACTGGCTCAAAAAATTGTGTGTGGCTGGAATCTAGCACCTGGTTACTATAGTAACCATTTTGTAAACAAGCAGGTAGGCATGGCGGCAAAACGGGAAGCAGGTAGGTAGGCTATGTTCAATTCGGTTTCCTCCATTATCCTTGCAGCTACGCCTGACACTTTCGTTCATAAACCATGTTAGCGATCAGTTGGATTTAAAATGTCTTGATAGACAAAATCCTTTGGTTTAGACATCAGCCAACAGTTTAGCAAGGTTTTAGCGAAAGTATTATAAGTTGGTTGGTCTAATAGAACGGGGAGCAGTTGGGTTAGTCTAAAACGAAAATGTCTATGATGTAGCATGATTTGCCTTACAATTATTAAATAGTCAACGCATTTTAAAACAGCCGGTCAAGTCGCGTTTGGGAGCTGCCAGCAGCGTCTGATGTTCCCAGCCCACTGTGCCCCCAATCGCTTGGGGAACGAGATGCTGGCAGTGAAAGGATCCCCAGAGCGCGGCCCTGGCTGCTATGACAACCATGTGGTGAGTGTCGTCGATGCTAGGTCAGATCAGATAACAAAAGCCAGGAAAATGTCTTGAAGACCTGCTTTTTGAGGAATCGAGATGAGTGCAAAATAATGGTGAAATAATGTAGGTCTAAGCACGATTTTCATTTATTTCAGATTGGCACTGTCTTGTATGACATTCAGAAAAGACCAGAGAGCAAGAAGGGCTATGTTTTAGCAGCAAGAACTGCAACACGCTTTCGACCTCCTGCACAGGTGAGTCAATGCTCAGGTGGTTCCATTGATAGCAACAACCTCCATTCACTACAGTACACTACTGTTGCATGACCTTATGTATCCAGTCTATTATTATAACAAGCCCAGGGCAACATTAACATGAAAAAAAAATAAGTCCCAACAGG
The DNA here is from genome assembly GCF_963854185.1 of Sardina pilchardus. Lineage (NCBI taxonomy): Eukaryota > Metazoa > Chordata > Actinopteri > Clupeiformes > Clupeidae > Sardina > Sardina pilchardus. The sequence continues at coordinate 432,017 of NC_085000.1, read as the reverse complement.
ACCATTCATGTGCTACTGTAGCCTATGTAGGTACTTGGCACACCATGCCAGTGGGTAGCCTAAGCATGCAATGGAAGGGTGTATATGCAACAAATGACAAGGTCACATCATTTTATTGAGTAGATTCGAAGCATGCAGTAAACTACCGATTACAACCATGACAACCATCTCTGTCTACAGACATTGACTCCCTCACCACAGAAGTACCAGCCTAACTGGGCCGTGTCCTATACAGAACCTCCAGGGAAAACGCCTTTCAACTCCACCATGGCCAGATTATCTGTCCAGCAGATCAGTACCGGCTTAAACCCAGGGTGAGTCTTCTCTACCAGTAGGCTAGGTCTCACGTGACACACACCTGTACCAACATGACATCATATGAATTTCAAAATCCAAAGAGTCCTTTTCGGGTATTGCGGCAGCTACCCTTTATTTCCTGGTGCAGCCAAATTGCAGCTAGGTAGTAGCAGAACCATCACAACTTTAAAGTCTTGGATATCACATTAACCATGAATGTAGCCAAGCCTACTGTAGAATCATTGATGCTATTACAGTAATAAAGCTTGTCAGTGATATACTCCTGAACAGCTGAGGTTTTGATTGGCTGGAGAGAAAAGTGCTGCGAAATTCTGACCTTCTATGTCCTGTCCATTGCCAGCCCAGGGACGTACGCTCACGACACCAGCGCCTGCAGGAAGGTGTCCTGGCCCATGAAGTTTGGCTCCCCAGACTGGAAGCGAGTGCCTCAGCTGGAGAAGAAGGCACTGAGAACAGAGGTGAGAGAGGAGAGAGAGAGACACACGTGGAAAAACCTGTATTGTTCATATACAGCTACAATACAGTATGTCCTCCTTACTTAAATTGGGGAGACCAATGTATGTAAGACCAATTTTCATATACAAAATAAGAATAAGAATATAATATTAATGGCCACTTTCACACTAACAGCCACACAGTTTTAGTATGAAAAGACACAGGATGTTTGAGCCATATAAGAACTCTTACATGCGAAAGTTATGTGATGATATAATATATGAACTGTTTCGGGGTAGATTCATATTATTCCTATTGAAGATGCATTTCTTCACATTTTCTCTCCTTTCTTCATATGAAAAGTTGAGTTACAGTGCCTATAGAAAGTCATCATACCCTTTTGAAATAGTTACTTTTTTTGTCTTACAGCCTGAAATCAAAACCCATTTAAAAAAAAATCTTTTCCAGTTTTATTAACAAATTTAGCTGTACAACATCAAAATAATGAAAAAAAAGTAAACAGTTCTGAAAATTAAGAAAAAATGAAAAACTAGAATAACAGGGTTGGAAAAGTCATCATACCCCTGACTAAATACTTTGTAAAACTTCCTTTTGCTTTCATTACAGCCATCAATCTGTTTGGACATGTCTCTATTATAGCTTTGCACACCTAGATAGTGGAATATTTGCCCAATTTTCCGTACAGAAATGTTCAAATTTAGTCAAATTCTGTAGGGAATGGCGATGGACTGCTCTCTTCAAGTCAATCCACATATTTTCTATAAGATTTAAGTCAGGGCTCTGACTTTGCCACTCAAGGATATTCACCATCCTATCCTTAAGCCACTGCTTTGTTCTTTTGGCAGTATGTTTAGGATTATTGTCGTGTTGGAAGGCGAATGACCTCCCCATCCTCAGCTGTCTAGGAGAGTGACGCAGGTTTTCCTTAAGAATGTGGGTGTACTTGGCAGCATCCATTTTCCCTTCTATCCTGACCAATTGCCCAGTTCCCGCTGAAAAGAAACATCCCCACAACATAATGTTGCCCCCACCATGCTTCACACTAGGTATGGTGTGTTTTGGGTGGTGTACTGTGTTGGTTTTCGCCAAACATTGCGCTTGGAGTTCAGTGCAAAAACACATCTGGAATATTCTGCTACCATGTGGAAAAAGCTTATATGGTCAGATGAGACTAAGATCAAACTTTTTGGAGACTAAGATTGAAGTTTTTGGACTGAGCTCCAGGCGCTAACCAAACACAGTATACACACCAAAACACACCCAAAACACACCATACCTACTTTGAAGCATGGTGGGGGCAACATTATGTTTTGGGGATGTTTCTCTTCAGCGGGGACTGGGCAATTGGTCAGGATAGAAGGGAAAATGGATGCTGCGAAGTACACCAAAATTCTTGAGGAAAACTTGCGTCCCTCTCCTAAACAGCTGAGGATGGGGAGGTCATTCGCCTTCCAACACAACAAAAATCCTAAACATACTGCCAAAAGAACAAAGCAGTGGCTTAAGGATAGGATGGTGAATATCCTTGAGTGGCAAACTCAGAGCCCTGACTTAAATCCTATAGAAAATATGTGGATTGACTTGAAGAGAGCAGTCCATGGCCATTCCCTACAGAATTTGACGAAATTTTAACATTTCTGCACGGAAAATTGGGCAAATATTCCCCTATCTAGGTGTGCAAAGCTGTAATAGACATATCCAAACAGATTGATGGCTGTAATGAAAGCAAAAGGAAGCTTTACAAAGTAATAAGTCAGGGGTATGATGACTTTTCCAACCCTGCTATTCTAGTTTTTAATTTTTTATTAATTTTCAGAACTGTTGACTTTTTTTTCATTATTTTGATGTTGTACAGCTACATTTGTAAATAAAACTGGAAAAGATTTTTTTTAAAATGGGTTTTGATTTCAGGCTGTAAGACAAAAAAAATAACTATTTCAAAAGGGTATGATAACTTTCTATAGGCACTGTATATACATGTATGCTACCACTTCATTTCCAACCTGAGAGACTATGCTATTATCATACCCCCACTTAAACTTATTACCGGTATATAATAATTCAGTACCATTAAGTGAAAATGAGGCATTATACAAAGGAGCACATACAGTATATCCAGAGGTGTTGACTGCTTTGCTCAAAGGCACCTCATCCGTGTATGTGGGAAAGTATTGTTCAATCACTTCCCTCACCCACATCAGTCAGGGATCAAACTTGCCACCCTTCAGTTAGAATTCCAATTCCCTAAGCGGTAGGCCTAGGATGACCTCCTGTAATCAGAAATGAAAACTGTAATGCTAAACAATAGGGGGTTCAGCATGAAGTGGATTGTGTTAAATGCCTTTCAGAATTTAAGGAAACACATATTTTCTATGCCCCCATCCCATATGTCCAGACAGGTTTCACAAACAATAAAAACAAGCAACATACTTTATCATAAACGTTAGAAGGCCCAAATTATTTCAAGGTGTTACCGCAGTAGATCTGGTGGGACCCACAAGCATGATGACGCCAGTTGGGTATGGATAGAAGTTGACATGGGTGAGGAAAGGAGTAAAATCTGACTTATCTAGTTAAAAAGTGTCGTAGCTTCTTGGGTAGCCTACAGTTGTTTTGGTTTGAATATTGCTTACAGTAATTTCCTGTATATCAGCCGCAGTATTTAAGCCGCAGGACAGGATAGCTGAAGAAATTTTGCAAAATCAATGTATAAGCCGCGGCTAATAGTTGGGAAATTACGGTACATAATCACATGGAACCATGGCAATATAGCCACAGAAAGGCATTCAGAAATGTAAATTTTACACACCCAAGATTTTGGATATTTGCTGAAGTTTGGCCACAATGTCTGATGATTCTAGATGTCACCAGTCATACTGTGCTGTGTGCAGAGCCTACAATATCAGTAAATATTCTATAAGATAATATAATTAAGATATTAGTAAATATCTGCTGTGCGTGTCGAACATTAGTAGACCTCACTCCCCGATGCCTCAAGAGCAGGGCTGTAGTACATGATACGCAGGTAGGCCTATACGCCGTATAACCACCTAAAAAGTTCATGGATTTGCGTATATCCAGTAAAACATAGGCAAAGATACGTGTCAACAACCTCTGAAATCATTCAATCGCTCTTGAGTAGCTAGAAGAAATCAACGTCAGTTATTCTTTCTTTCTTTATTTTTTAACGCTATTGAAAAACACGCAGCATTCGTCAAGCTGAATTTCCTTTTCCTGCTCTCCCTCTCTGACATTCACGCGTCTGTCTACACACAAGCAAACACAGCCCCTCCCCTCCGTGCACACCGCGTCTGTCTAAATGAAAACCTGAAAACCAACGAGATCATCCTTGGAAGCGTTCACAGTCGCACTGATGCACCTGACACTGCTCGGGTGGAAGCATAAAATTATTCCGCAACTTTTGTAGACTATACGTGCAACTTTACCAAACAGTAGAAGTAAAATCATTCGCCGTGGCCTGCTCTAGTGCGCGCCCAATGGACACCCGCCCTCGACATGCACATTTAATCCAAATCTAACATTCACAATCGTGAACGCAATGACGCACAGAAGACGACTACTGTAGCTAAATTACTGTTAAATCCGGTTAGCATAATTAGTGGGCTATGCTGCAGACATTTGATGAAAACTCTTGCATTCAAGTTAACTGACCATCTCAATACAATACCAATGTTTTTCAACTCCAAGACTAAAAAGGGCCTATCCCATGGAGAAAAAGTATTTGCTTACGTTGAAACTTAAACACATGTGGGGAAACTGAACAGTCCAACCAGTAGTAGGCCTACAGTAGGCCTACCCTATGATAAGCTTAGCCTGCTACTTTGTTTACAGTATTTTGAGGCTTCAACCAGATAGCTGAATTTAAGAGGTGGAGTTGTAATATAAATATTAGGCTATAATCTGCATAAAGTTTGCTGTTATGTCATATATCAGAAATGTCATTATATATAATGTATAAATAATTACATAATGTGTGTGTGTGTGTGTGTGTTTCAAATAAAGACAAGCTTTACATCTTGTTAAAAAATCATTCACATTATATGAAAGGAGAGCCATAAAAAGCCACATATTGCCTTCTAATCTGTGGGAAACACTGGATACTTTCTGCTGAAATATTTGTGAATGCTATAACTTTAATGTAGGGGTGAAAAGAAAACTCCACTCGAAGGAAAGCAGAGAATAGGCCTAGGCCTATTGAGTAAAAGTCAGTTGTTGCAGTATATCCTCAACATCCACCCTTTTATGTTCCTTATTACTGTGTGTGGTGGATATAAAGTATCTAATTGTGGTTAAGATTGTCAATGTATTTGGGATCCATATATGTGTATATATATACATTTGTGTGTATATACATTGTGTATATATATACACAATTGATTGATACATTTATTTATTTATTTATTTTTGGGGGTGGGTGCGCGGCGCGCCTCAGGCGACACATCACTGACAGTATACCCACCACAGAAAACTAGACTACAGCACTGCTCAAGAGTACTGCTGGCATGAAAACTGGAGCTGGATTTTAGCTGGATTGTTAGCACGCTCGACTCCCGATCCAAGGTGCTGCAGGGCTGAACCGCGGTGGTTCAACACAACGTTGGTTACACAAACACACCCACATTGCCATCTTAACTGCAGTTAGTAATGGCATGGCTGTTAAGCTATGCAAAACATGTTTTAGTTGGCAGGGCATTTTTGGTAAAGACAATCGTGTTTACCAGGCAAGGATTCTGGTGAATAAAACATTTCACTGGAAACTGCTCCGTGCTGAACATTTTCCAAATCAAACATGTTATGTTAACATAACACAGAGGGTTGAGGGAGGTATCCTCTTGCAACTCATACATAGCCTACAATAATCATTCCATGCATACAATTTCGATCATTCATGGATCATTTCTTGAACTTTCATTTCATTGAATTAGACTAATTGTCTTCCACAATGCTGTTTCTGTCTTGTGTCATTTGAAAGCTAAGATACAAGCTAGATTAAGATGATGAGCTACAATTCCAATAAACCTCACCATGTTTGCCTCAGCATTCACTAACAGTGGTCACCATTTACCACATTGCTAGATCTTTAGCCTGCATTAAAGTGTAACTTCACCCCATAACTCCACCCACTTCACATTTCTGAAAAAGGCTTTCAAAATGGGCGAGACGTTCTGAAATTTGGAAGGGCGTGCAGCACTGCTGCAGCCAATCAACCATGGTGATTTCGTGTCAATCTGGGAATGAATGCTGCAGACATGGCTTATCACAGTTAGGCTAATCAGGGCAGCAGGTGTTGGGGCGTTTCATTCCTAATTTGTAACGACCCGGTGACGTAGAGTCGGACGAAAAGTGCAGGACTACGTCAGCATTCCACTAGCATTTTGGACAAAAATGCCATGCCATGTTTCAACCTGTAGAGGGCGCGGAGAGCAATATCTCCATTACAAAATCATACAAAATGTTACTTTTCTTGGAAAACACGATTTTTGTCAATATTAACCTTGGTAATAGTGTAGTTCACCACTTATGAGTATTTTCAGTCAATCAACAGCTCAAAAAATATATTTTAGGGTGCAGTTACACTTTAACCAATAAGTAATCTACTCGTAATCAAGTTATCTGGTTTTGTATACTGGTACAAAGTTGTGAGAATAGGTGAAATGTTTTTGGAACTAAAGGTCTGTTCAAGTGTTATGACCAACTAAATGGTGCATACCCTATTAATGACCAAATAAACATTACATTACAATACATTAAACCCCACATCAACACTATACCCTGGGCAGTCCACAGAGACGTGGTTTTTTTTTTTGGTTATTATTATTATTATTATTATTATTAGTGTATTCAGGGCACAGGCAGCTAGCGGTGGTGAGGTGACGTTTGCTGTATGTGACAAAAAATGTTTTAGCTTAGAAATGGCGTGACATCGCGTAGAGCACCTTTAAAGCAGTAATTGAAGTTACACAGCAGGATGGAGGGAGCAAGTAGCTTTGTAAAAGATGTAAATGAGAGACAAAGCTGCAGTGGATGCAGTCAGAGAGCAGCTGGTGCACAGAGGAAAGGTACAAGCAAGTGGTATTACTTACAGTATCCAAGGTGACAAGGGCTGGGATCATTTCTGGCTCCTCCCCCACCTCTCCTCACCTCACCCCCCCCCCATTCTCCTTTAACATTGATTGTGGTAATGTTAATGCTGTAATCTGTTTAAGTATGAGGGGTGAACATACAGGTTGTAAAGAATAGAATTGTTTGACAAAGGGCTCACCTCTGTGTCCTCAATGCGAACAGACTTGTACAGCTGAAAGATTGGTAATGTGAATTTCTTAAACTTGTAATGTGAGATAATGCTCGATATTTCTTGTTCTGTTTCTTCTGTCCGGCAGCTTCAATGTGACAAGGAGTTCCTGAAGCAGAGGAACAGGGTAGCATACCTCAAATTATACTACCCCTGAGTCAGCAACACATCAGCAGCTGAAATAAGTATTCTACTTGGATTTAGACCTGCCTGCACGTCTACCTCCTACTTTTAACCCCAAATATACCTTGCAATCAGAAATGCCTGTTTGTGTTAAGATAAATGCATGTAGTATTTTCTGGCCAGTATTCAGAGAAATATCACCATGTGTGAATTGCCTGTTCATCACGTTATTTAAGGGACAAAATAAGTGTTATTCTGCACAGAGCTTGTATTTCTTGCCTTTCCTGCCTCATTTGATGAATAACCGTGTTTAAGTGTTAGTCTTGCCCCTGGCTGCTCACATTTGAAATCAATTCCTCAAGGTGTTAAAGAAGAAATCCGGCAATATTTCACATAGATCTCCATTTCAAATAACAGAAAACAACTAGTTTTATCTACAGTAGCTCAAGTTGCTGCTGGCTGCTACAGTGCTATAGGCATGCTACAGCGTGTTCCCATGCTAACTTGCGCGCGATTTGATTCTCTACCGCCCTAATTTTTGCCTGAGATAGGGGACCAATCACGGTACAGGGGGGAAAGCAAGACGATGATGAGCTATGCACAGACACATTTGATAGACGCCCAAGGAACGGATCTGGGCATTTTTTTTCAAATACGAGAAAATGAACGTTTGGTTGCCAGACCACGTCTCATTTGAGAAGTGGTAGGCGCTAGCCAGGCAAACAGTGCTACAGTCTGGGGGCATGTTTGTGAGCCCCCATGTTCATGCCCCAAGAGTGTAGCAGTCGTTTTTTTTTTGTTGTTTTATTTTTCCGTACCAACGGTACTCGTGACCTTGAGAAAACGCTCTCTGAAAAATGACCAGATTTCTCCTTTACATTATTACAGTTTACATTATTCTGTGTTAACTTCTTTTTGACATCAAGTAAATAAAACTTTATAAAGTAGAGATCAGTTTTGATGTTTTACAGCTATGAAAAATGACGTGTGCAATTATTAAGAAAAACACAACAGTTTAATAGGAAAAACAAAGAACAAGAAAAACGTTTGAGTTTATTACTCTCTTTGTATTCACAAACACATTTTTAGTTTGGGATTGGGTAGGCAGAGGTAAAACAAATAAGACATATTTGTCCCTCGCAAAAAAAAAAGGAAGATCAGTGTTCTGCCAAAGCCTTAACTTTCAATTGACTATCAATCATGATGGTTGAGTAAAACATTGGAGTATCTCACAGAAATCCTAGCTCAGTGAACAGTCTTAGCTCCTTTTTCAAGAGTCCATTTTGGTGACATACACACTGCCTGCTCAGAATTCTCAGTTCACAGTATACCGAGGCAGAGGGCAGTTCAGGAGATCCTGGAATCTTCGAGTCCTTGGCTGTTGACTGATCAAAACAGAGACTGTCCATGAAAAGTCAGTTGAGTTTCTTCCTTCACTTCTTCCGTCTCACTTTGGGCTTCTTGACCGGCCTCAAGTAGGGGTTATCGATGCTCTCCTCATTGGCCTTCACTGTTGGCACCACCCCACCAGATGGCAGTCCGGAGTTCTCCTTATCTGCTCCAGGATCATCCTGAATCAGAGAGAGTGGGGAAAAGATAAGAAGATACATAACTCCTTATTGGTGCCTTCCTTATGCACCATGCCCTAGCAAATCCCAACAGTCTGACAGGAAATCTAGTCTATGTTGTCTAAGTGTTTAAATAACACATCTTTCACACACACAGTGCACCTCAAAGCAGTATGCCAGACAGAGCAGAAAAAGTAACTGTTTCTGGAATGACCAAATAAAAAAAAAAAGGTGGACCACCTGACCCAATGAATACCCTATTCACCTGTCATACTATAACTGTGCAGAATCTGGCTGAATTTCTGTGGCACCTCTCATTGCGACACATTTGACAAACTGTAACTGAATGGCATGCTGTTCGTGCGTTAGCCATTGGGAAAGGCACAAGGAGATGAAGGTCAGCCTCAGACATACGTTGATGATGTTGCCGTGGTTGTTCTCGCTGTCTGTCTGGTCGTCCTGCTCAGACGAGTCCGTCTCCTCCAGAGACTGCAGCTCCAGCTCCGATGGGAGAAGGGCACTCAGGTAGGGGATAGCGCTAGGACGGGCCGCAATCACTAATTGCAGAAAAACACACACGCAGAAAATCTGGTCAGGTTTGTCATGAGCTGTTACATATGAATTGTAATCCACATATGGGCAGTGAAGTCTCAATTTTGAGGTCTGGTAGAAAAACAGTTTTAAAAACTAAACCGAGACAGCTTTGTAGTACACGATTACCTAGTGTGATGAATGTAAACTCAAGGTTTATGGCAAGATTAAAAGACAAATGCATACAGACAACAACAGCGACATAGCTACCTCTAGCCTTCAAATGCATTTAATGTGGTCCAGTGAATCTCCATGTTTTTTTTTTTGGGGGGGGGGGGGGGTTGCATTGTGGTGTCGGCAAAGGAGGCACTAAATCAGCCTTTGTACCATCAGCATAGTCTTCTACAGCAACATTGATTTGAAAGGCTCTATTCTCAACTTAACCTCGTCCACTCAACTACCTCTGAGCCAAGGTTCTCAGTGTAGGCTTCCAGTCTCAATACCCAGCTGGGGCTCCTTCAATGTAACATTTCAAAGTTTAAAAGAAATAAATCAATAATAATAATAATAATAAAGATAAATAAATAAATCATGATCGTGAACTCACATGGAAAGGCTGTGATATCGGTCTTGAAGAAGCTCTGGGTCTGTGCTGGGTCCTGTGTCTGACCGGTCTTGGCCATGAAGCGGGTGAGCGCTCGCTCCACGTCCCTCCGCTGAGAGGCGGCTTTCTCACGGACCACCTGGTAATCAGACACTGGCTCCCGGAATGTCTGTACAAAGGCAATGGTAGAGAACCGTCAGCCAGCAGGCTACTGCACCAGAGCCCTGGTCAGGCCTTGGTCAGCGCTGTGGCAAAAGCCTGTATAAACCGCTCTCTACTTTTTAGATGGATATACTACCTACAAATTGTTCATATAATGTGCTGTATCTCTATTAGTGTTGTCACGATACCAAAATTATGACTTCGATTCGATACCTGCCATAAATACCTCGATAGTCGATACTGAACCGATACCACGGTGAAATTCTAAAATATCTGAAAAAAAGATCAATAATGGTCTGGTTCGGTTTCACTTTAACCAGCTTGTTCCTGTCCGTTTTTTTTTTTTTAGCAAATTACACTAATAAAAATAATTATTATTATTCCCCAGTATAGTATTAGCATAATCTCTTGTTTGTTAACATATTTGCCGGCCACTTTTCTTTAACATTTCCTGTAAAGGGAGTGGACAAGTTAGCCTACTTTAATATTTCATGAGTTTGATTGTCTGACTTTCAGAGACCATAATTATTAATAATTGTTATATCCAGACAATATGCTCAGTAGGACGCAAACCTCCACCAGGTGTAGAGAAATGTGAGTTTAATTTAATACACTAGTGTGCAGGTCAATTCTGGGCTCATCATAAAGTCACCGCACGTTCATTATTTTTTAGTCCATAGTTTTTTTTATTGTTTGTTACAAATTACAAGTGTTAAAATTATAAGCAAGTTAGCCTACTACTCAGTGGGCCATCTGATGACGCCTACATGAGGTCTAGCCTGCTGAAATTAATGTTTGGACTCTATACATTCTGGCTATGGGCTCTAGAGGGTTTGTAGCTTAGCTCATATCTAAGAAATAATAAAAAAGGCAGACTACATGCCATGATAAATATTACCAGAACTGATTGAATGTTAAATAGATCGTTTGCAAGTTATGCTAAAGTTACAATTATCAGCGTGAACATTGAGTCATCTTGCAAACAGACAGACAAACAGCAAACCCCAATGAAAACATTACCTCCGTCAAGGAGGTTTCTATGCTTACGGTCGTTATGCCTCGTCAAAATTCAGTGTTGAAAAAATAGTTTTCCAACTAGCCTACAGGATACTCCACACTCGTTTCACTATAGTTTGTGGATACGATTGGGGCTGATCATGGTGTTTCCAATCACATTCGCTGACCACTCGGTCTTTGAATTCGTTGTAAAGGTCGGGATGTCTGTCCGCAAGGTGCTGTGCGAAGTTGGACGTTGCCTGCATGCTTTTGTTTACATCTCTTGTGTCTGTGGGCTTGCCTTCACTGTCGACACATGCGAAATAGCTCCAGACTTCAGTTCGCCCGTCTATTTGATCAGCAAGGCGAGGACGGTCGGCAGGCGCTCCTGAACCTGTAGCCATCTCTCTCCCTCTCACTCACTCACAGCCTGCTGCGTGCACACACTGTGGCTGCGTGTTAGAGGGGAAAGTTAGCCACGCCCACTAGCCTCTGCGTTCAAGGAGCATGACTGATAGTTGGAGCAGCTTCTTGCACAGACACGGAAAGTTATTTTTAATAAAGTATCGATATTAAAAACGTCGGAAATCGTATCGTTTTTTGCGTTAAGGCATCGTGATACCTTTCTGGTATCGGTATATCGTGCAACACTAATCTCTATGCACTTTTTCTGTATTTAGTCTGTTACAAGATTAAGTGAAAAGGGAATACTCAGTTTAGGCATTTGTCATAGAACTATTGTCAGTCTTTATCCATTCAGTACGGTTGGCTAAGCTATACCAATGTGAATTTCAGCTTGAATACACACCGGGGTCTTGATGTACGTGTGAGGATCAGGGAATTCTGGGAAGTGGCTGGGGATATGAGCGGGATGTGTACGTTTCTGTCCAGCAATGAGTGCCTTGGGAATCACAGGTGGATTTGTCACAGGAGCTGTGAAAACAAACATTACAATAGTAACAATCAGGACTTATTTTGTCCTAGAAGGTCAATGAGGTGTGTTCTGTATGAGACAGCCTTCAAAATACATAGAGGACACTTACGTGCAGTTATAACCATTCTCTGGGATCTTTTGGCATACACTGGCAGCGTATCCACATTAAAGCCTGTGGGTGAGAAAACGTCTTCGAGACTTAGGACATAACATCAATATTTTCCTGAGAATTTTCCTACAGGCATGATGTGGAAAATGACTGGTGTTTTTGTCACTTAAATCCATTAAACTCTTCTGATAAAATGAACCATAACTTGACAACATGCTGAAATGTAGACCTATTGCTGGTCACTTACCCATTTCTATAAGCGTAATCACCACATCAGGCAGTGTGGGCGTGCTTCTGGCTGTGTGCTCACAGTACGCCTTTGCACAACGGCCAATTTCTGTGATATCTGCAAGGAAGGAGAAAGGTGAGCGCAGTAACACAATGAGTGACGCTCATAATGAATAGATTCACCCATGTTCACTTCAAAAATAGCGGAGTCATGCTGCTCCAAAGATTAATTCCTGACTCAGCATGAATCGAGGCCTCTAAAGGACTGGCACTTTCAAGTGACAGGCAGAGGAAGGGTCTGTGGGTGCAGTCACTGTTTATTTTCCTTTAAGAGAGAAGAAATCAATATGGAGGCAATTTCATAGTGCTAAATGAGAGGAACAGTTAGCTTTACCTTGAGAGTGCCAGTATTTTCCCACCACAACAGTTCACACCAACAGTCAAATCGATATTATTACATTTCATCATTACATTTCAATCTGTGGCTACACCGTGACCAGAATAATTCTCCAAATCCATAGAAAGACATTGTTCATCTTGCCACTTTACTGCCTTATTTTCTGTTTATTGTTTTTGTTGTTGATGTTGTTATTGTTGAGGGGGGGGGGGGGGGCAAGGGAGCTAAGACAGCCATAAAACTGGTTTGAGCTCTGCCCCAGGTTTGATTCCCAAACCCAACATTGCCAATCTGTGTTGCCGTCTCTGAACTTTTTAAGCTTTTTGTTTTAATCTGAGAAAAAGCCCTGGTGAGAGCAATTCAGTATTGCGGCGGATGAGAATAATCATCAGACATAAGTTCTCCCTTACAGCTCTGCATCATCTCTGTGAGCGACTCAACGGCAGCCTTCTCTGCACTCTCATAGCCGCACTCAGTCAGGAGCGAGCTCACCACCACCTGAAGGGTGCGCCGCCGAGCCATATAGTAGTTCTCTGCCGGACTGGTGGATGTCTTGTTGGCACCAGAACGCTACAGAAGCAGATAGGAGAGAATGTTTTAATGAGTGTTCATATTATGATTATGCCCACACACATGCACCCCTTTCAATAAACACCGATTCCGGGGGGTAATGTGACGAGCAAACAACTAATTCTCAATTTATTTTATTATAGTATAGTCTATCTTTAAAAAAAAAAAAAAAAAAAGTACTAGAAGCACCAACATGTCTGATAGAAAAGATGCTCTGTTTCTGTTTTTCTTTAACAAACACTGAAACCTCTATGTGTATTTGCACAAAACACTGTATATTAAATTAGATTAGATCAGATTAGATTAGATTAGTCATCCACACTAGGATAACTACTGCACAAGTAAAGTACCAGTATTACAAAATGCAGCAGGCCTACATATTGAATGTACTGAAACAAATCTGAACTGAGAAGCAGATAAGTCATTATGATAGAAATTGTTATGCTCCAGGATCACAGACTCACAACAGCACAATACTATACTATTTACATTAAAAACAGTTATACATCTAAAGCAGCTATGCGTCTTAGGATGTTGATTAATTTGCTTTCTCTGAACATGATTATTATTTACTAATAATTATTATCAAGTACACAGGGTAGTCTGATACAACACTAACCAGCAAGTGTGATGACAACAAAGACATTGAAGTGTCTTTGATGAACTGTTCAGCCCACCCACAATCCCTCTGTTTGGCCCATGAGAATGGGACAGTGGCAGAAACAAACACATGTCAACTTGCTAACGTTAACTCAGATTCAGATTCAAAACAATGTATGACACTTGGACTATCTTGTAACACATACTATGATGATGAAGTAGGGAAGACATTCTTAACGTAGCTAGGAAAGGCTACTCAACCTACTTATATAAATATTGGTCAAGTATGTCAGTCTGTTTAACGTCTTGATAGCCTAAACACAATCAAAGCGATAACAGCACATCATATTATCCAGAATAAAACAAAGAGCAGGCGAACATTGTGATGTTTATGCATCGCGTGCCTTTCAAGCTAGCTCGTGTATGAAGGCTAATGTATAGCTATTTAGCTAAGTGATTACGCTTTCTTCTCATCATCGGTTCCGTAGACAGAAATCCAACTGGTAAAGCCTGAATTTAATGTTACACTGTAACAAAAACTTTAAAGCCATTTCATCATTATATGAGGATGTCTTCATGTTTAACAGAGGATTGTTGCAGACAGCGCGTTTGCTTTCGTTTGGCTAGCTACTGTTAGCTAACGTTCTGATAGAATGCATGGAAAATAGTTTTCTTACCGATCCTGAATTTAGGGACCCGCTAGCCATTACCGCCGAATCTGCCATATTCACAACAATGTCTTCTCTTGAGATGTATAAGAAACACAGTTCGTATGATTCGTAAACTACATTTTCTACCTCTACTAAATAGTATTCTCCCTGCAGTGGTAACAACACAGTCTAAGTAGACGACGTCACATCCGTGTACGGTTAGGGCTGGACTCTATCTGTGCAAAGCCATCGATATTCCTTTGGATCTATGGACCCACTGATCGAACTCTTTCTGGATATTTCTATCAGTGGATAGACCAACTGTACTGTTACAAATGCACTGCACATTTCTCAGAAACTATTCATTGTTATCTGATCTGTATTGACCCATGGATGTAATACAATATTTAAAACGAGTTCACAGTCATTGGTTTTGATCAGTTGTCTGATAGTTGCATAACCACTGTTCCCTCATTCATTCAAATCATTATCTATCTTTTCTCTATTTTGTTAAATGCGGTTGAGTCACCATGATCACGGTCAGAAGTCATCCTGTAAGCTCTTGTTAGTGTAACAAACAACCCATACATGCCACTCATGATGCACAATTTGGAAAGCCTGTCAGTTATTTATTCCATATCAGACAAACATTTTAATGCAAAAGTACAGTTACGTTAACAATCAGTATTCTACAAAAATATATTTTCTGCTACAGAAAAAAACCGACAACTTGAATCTCAGACCGTTCAGACACTTATCTAAAGTCAACATAGAGAAGTTTCATTGTGTTTGTTCGGCTATCAATGGTAGACGTGCTCAGGTGTCAGAAGTAGACTATGCTGTAAGCTCAGAAGGAGCACCTGGATGTCTAGTTAACATGTTTGTAGTGTGAAGTCATTACGCATGAGGAATCAGGTACCCTAAATCCAGTGCTCGAGGACACACAGAACAGACATAAGTAGGTATTTCAAACTTGCTCGAAAGGGAAGAGGTGTTTCTGTTGGCCGCGCTTCTCTCGCTTGCTGCTGCTGGCTTGCTTAGTTGTCTCTTTTGTTTCCTCCTGCCTGTTCTGGGGCCAGGAGCTGGCCAGTGAGGGGGGGTCGACAGACGGTCCACCTCCCTCCCGCTCATCCTTCTCCTCCTTCACCTCCTCCTCTCCTGAGGACAGGCCATCCGCCCCTCCCTGCTCAACCCCTGCCTGCTGCTGGGTGAGGCCCTGTTGCCCGTAGCGACGCTTGAGCCTCTCTCTGATCAGAAGACCTTTAACCAGCAGAGTCCAGTTTGCTACCACACGCTTCTCTCGTTTCTGTTGGAGACGCACAGAGGCACACAAAGGCAAGTTATAGACACACAGACACACAGACACACACACACACACACACTTTAGAAGCATGCCAAAATGAGACTTCCTAGTAAGACGACTCACAAGATAATGCTGGAAAACGCAACCACTGACCTACAGAACTACACAATAAAGTACTTAAGTGTGCAACTGATTTGTTAACTTAGACAGATATATATGGAGTTGGTTTTAATTAACATTTTGCAGGAACACATTATAAATCACAGAAAAAACACAAACAATAAACACAATGCTTCCCTATCTCATTATAAAATGCACACAAGTTTGGCAAATGTAACTTTTTTTCCCTGAGCAATATAAAATACGTAGAACTCTGCCAAACAGAATTACTGCACAAAGCCTGAATTAATATTTTAGGAACATGCCAGCAATGTAATTTGCACTGTAATTTCAAGTAATCTCATTTCCATGAAAACTCCTCTCCTGGGGAATATGCTTCCTTCACTGATTGCATGCATTAACACGCACGCACGCACGCACGCACGCACGCACGCACGCACGCACGCACGCACGCACGCACACACACACACACACCTCTATCTCCTTCTTCTGCTGAATCTCTTGTTCATTTTCCCATGCAGCTCTCAGGATCTCCTGATGTTCCTCACAAACAATATATCCATCAGTTCTGAAAAATAAGATACAAATTTCCATTAGTTTCCAGCTGATTTGACAGCATTTGAACTATCAGTATTACCATTACAGATCATGCAATAGTCTCCGTTTTAAATCTACATGACTAAGTGCAAGCAAAGGGTCTCACGTGTGAAGTAAACCCATCATGTAGTGCATGGGAGCGTACCTATGTTCTATGTTTCATCATGGATGGAATCACATTTGAACTTTGCCAGTCATTTAGATATTAGGGCCCATGGTCTCTCTCACCAATTTCTTTATTTCACTCATACTTACACTTACATGCATTTATTTATTCAATAATGAATGTCGATTAAAAAACAAACAGTGCCTTGTTCAAGGGCACAACAGTGGAAGTTGGGAATTGAACCCACAGTTTTTCAGGCTACTGCATGCTAGCCCAGCTTCTTACCCACTACGGCTACGCTACCACCGCTCACCAACACTGCTACTTACACTGCATGTGAATAGCCACCGTGGAAGTCGAATCCGGTCACTGCTAAAGCACAGTCTATTTCCAGCTTCCTGGCCACGCGGTGCAGATTTGGCAAGCGCAGGTGAGCACAGCCAATGGGCAACATGCAAGGCTTGAACAAGTACACGTTCCCAAAGTCATTGCGAGGGACCTGTGACGACACAGACACATAGACATACACACACACACACACACACACACACATTATGCACAAGCCTTCAGCAACACAGAAAGTATCTTAATCCTACAACCAGTCAGACACAAAACTGACGCTTTTCTGTGCCTGACCAGTGTTTTTTCACTCAAACATGAGCCCTTGAGAAACGGCCCACCTTCCCGTCCACAGCCACGGGAGGCTGGTACTCCTCCGTCTGCCACTCTCCGAACAGCGGGAGGTCCTTCTCCTCCTTTTGCTCGGACATCGAGCGAGCCTTCCGCGAGCGGTTGGAGAAGCCCTTCACCATCTGGCGCCAGGACAGCAGAGCGGAGAGGAGTCCGAGATGAACGAGGAGGTGAGAGAGGGTCAGGGAGGAGGAGAGTTCAAGTGCTATTCTCAAAACTACAAAACCTACAGCTAGTAGGAGCGCATCCTTTATTAGTAGATATGACTCTTTACCTGCCAGTCTTTGTCATAAATAGACATTCTCTTTATAAGAATCAGAATAGAACCAATCAAAGTGCACTATTATATATCATTTCGAGTAGGCTATAGTAAGAATGATTGGGCACAACAATTCTATGTAATCTGGTGCGTACGTGACTCAAGAGCAGAATGTGCATGGGTTG
Organism: Sardina pilchardus; assembly: GCF_963854185.1. NCBI lineage: Eukaryota > Metazoa > Chordata > Actinopteri > Clupeiformes > Clupeidae > Sardina > Sardina pilchardus. The sequence goes on along the minus strand of NC_085000.1, from coordinate 414,198 downwards.
AAAATCATGTCATTTTTTTTAATATGGCCCTAAGAGAGGAAGGGTGTGATGGGTAAATGAATGGCACATACCTTGTAGGGCTCTTCTCCAAGACGGACAGTGCGTGCCTCTTTAAGCCATGTGTCTCTGGAATGCAGTGTATGAACACAGTCCCTAAAATACACAGACACACAGACACACAGACACACAGACACACAGACACACAGACACACACACACACACACACACACACACACACACACACACACACACACACACACACACACACACACACACACACACACACAGGGTATCCATTGCATAGTCAGTATAATGACACGATGATCATCCAAACGTTGATAAAATACCAGGCTAATTCTGATAACTCACAATAGACAATGTAGTCTTTGAGCATAAAAACATATCAAGCAACCCTAGAAGAACAATCCCCAAATCATACTTAAGTTTGCGCATTCTTTGGGGTGACCTCCTACATCTGCAAAAGCTGCCTCCACTTACCTGGAGTAGACAGGCTCCCCCCTGCAGTAGCCCAAGATGGCTGCTGTGGAGGGGTACAGGGCCTCGTACTTCAGCAGGTGCCTCTTCAGGGCGTACAGCGGGTGGTTCTTGAACTCCGAGATGGCCGTAGGCAAGGGCTTGCTCAGCAGCTTGGCCTCCAGCTGAGGACACAAAGTGTGTGTGTGTGTGTGAGTGGGCTTGTATGCTTTTATATCACTATGATAATGTTCTGTGTATATGTGCATGACATAGTAATGGGGGTGTGAGAATATTAAATGCGTTTGTGTGTTTGTGTGAGTGAATGCGCATGTGTGCGGCTTGTATATTTCTATGTCACTATGATAATGTTCTGTGTGTATGTGCATGACAGTAATGGGAGTGTGAGAATATTAAGTGTGTGTGTGTGTGTCAGATGAGTCTAACCTCGTTGTCCTCCTTCTTCTCCCTCTCCGAGTCGGGCGCTTCGTAGAACAGCAGTGTCTCGTCCCACCAGTCCTGGTCCACGCGGCGTCTCCGAGACGATGTGAGCCAGGTGGGGTCGTACCTGCTGCTCAGGTCCTTGACGTAGCCGTCTCCATCCACGGCCACTACGTAGCTTATGGGCTGCGTTGCCTGGCCGGAGCATCGCTGCACCTGTCCAACGCCCTGCTCCACGTCCACACACACCCACCTGCCCACCTCCTCCAGGTACACCTCCAGCCACTCGTCGTTCCCCTTGCCCTGCCTCCTCTTGCCCCTCGTCTTGCCCATCTCCTCCTCCTCCTCCCCCTCATCTTCCTCCTCCTCCTCCTCCTCCTCCTCCTCCTCCTTCATCTTCTTCTTCTTCTTCTTCGCCCCGCTGGATGTCCTTGGTGCTCGACCTTTGCCCTTAGCTGCCCCTTTGGCCTTTCCCCCTCGCCCCTTTCTTGGTCCTCCCTCCTTCTCTTCTTCCTCCTCCTCTTCCTCGCTCTCTCCTCCACTGCTCAGCTGGAACTCCTCTTCGCTGCCAGCCTCCTGCTCCTCCATCTCCTCGTCGCTGCTCTCGTCCTTGTAGCTGACCTTTGAGGCCACACTGCGTCTCTTGGTGTTTTTCGGACGCTGTCCCGTCCCCTCCTTCTCTCCCGCTCTGTCTCGCTTCTTCAGCCGCTTCCCTCCCCTCTCCGCCTTGTCATCCCCTCGGCCCGCGGCCGGACGCTTGGACCCTGGGGATACTTTGGCCTCAGGGGAGCTCATATCCGAGAGGCTCTTTTTAGACGTGCCGGGGCTTTTATCAGCTGCAGACTTGGAAGTTTTAGTTTTGTCCTGCGGAATGACATTAAATTAAGTCAAGAATCATATGGAATCATCAAAAATCTTAACACAAAACATGAACATGAAACCGTACAAATATTACACCAAAATATATGTACAAACTACACAAACATGCTCTCAATGTTTGTGAATAAACATGCATCTTCACTCTAACACAGTAAGACATATTTAAATTGGGACAAAACAATATATCAATATTGTAAAACAAATATTGTGATGATATTATGCTGTGAGAGGACATCCATAATTCCACTCAGACAGGGAGCGCTCAGCACAGCCTGTGGTTGCTAAGGAGACAGGTACCTTGGCAGGGGGTGGTTTGATTGACAGGGGCTGTAGAGAGAGCACCAGCCTGCAGAACAACTGCAGTGCCCTTAGCACCAACAGGAACAGCTACAGAGACAAGAGGATAGAATGGGTCAGAGGTCAAATCTACACACCTGCTTAGTCAGTATGCCCACTAAAGACACCTGGGAAATGCAGTCCTTCAGCATCAGAGAAAGACAATGAGGAAACCTCAGATCTTAGCAGCGGTGTGGTGTGATATGCAGGACTACGCAGTATACCCACTCAAAAAGCATCAATATCTCAGTGTACCCACTTAAAATAGGCAAGGATCCTATTAACATTTGGGGTTGATCACAGTATACCCACTACAGCTGACTACTTCGTCACATTAGATCCACTACATATCCACTACAGCTGACTAGACTACACCACTGGATCTTAAGTCCGCTGGGAGAGAGAAAGCTGGGGGTGCAACTGGTCAAGCAAAACACAACCAACATCATGGGTTAGAGGGCACACTAAAAATGGTGGAAATGTGTATCTGCAGTCTTTTAGTTGCTTTAGGTGTGTACGTGTGTAAAAATAGTGTAAATAGAATATCCAGTTGAATAAAACTTATAAGAATATGCATATCTATTATGTTTGTTTGAAAAATGTTTGCTGGCCACAAAAACACTGTTCACGTTCACTTATTCTACTCAGTCTTACGTGAGTCATCTCCTCATGGTTTCTGGCGGTCAGACTCCCCAGCCTCCTCTCCAGGACCGTCCTCAGCTCCTGGCCTTTCTCCTGAGGAAGCTCAGGGTTCACTGTGAAGGTGGTCCCAAACCTAAGCGGGAGAAGGTGGCAATGTGAAGTATGTATGGCTCTGCACAGACTGTGACAACAGATAGCCTTGGCAAACAGCCAATAAATCAATCAAGCAATCAACCAACCTACCAGCCAATCATTAGGTGCTATACGTCAAAGGTGGTGTAAATACGTACATGCATGTTTGCGCAGAGTAGACATATGTGGTGGCTAAAAAGATATACTCATTGGTTTGATCCAACAGAGGACACCCCGAAGTTCATACTATGAGAGGCACGCAGATAGTGACAGACAATTCCGCAGGAGTAGAGCACACAACCTCACTTACCACTTCGACAGGTCATTGAGAAATAGTGTGTCGACCCGATTCGGGGTAACTGCTGTGAAGTGGGAGGGCAATAGTGACAAAGTAATGGCTATGAGATCCGGTTCTTTGCACACACTGTTCCGGAATATTCCATTGGCCAGCAGACACAGCAGGTGAACCTGGAATACGTGATGCAATACAGGTGTTAAAGTTGTGATAACACAAGAGAACAAAAATAAAGTAGGCCAAACATAGAATAGAGGTGTAGACTAACCAGAGTTTAGCTAACTAAAGTACAGAGTAAAAAGTATTTGTATAGCACTGATTCTTGAGAATTTGCCTAAAACATGTCTCACTAAGAAAAGTGCTGATTCTGTTGGAAATAAATACCATTTCCATGAACAAAAAGAATCAAGCTTATAATCAGGGGGTCCTTTGCACAAATGTGAGGTTCTTTTAAAGGTTTATTTTATTTTTGTATTAATTTAATGATTATATGCTGGCCCATACCCTACAAAATCAGTTGTCCTCGAATAGGAGATTATCATTTTGACTTGATTAAAAACACTAAAAGCAATCATTGAATTTAATGATATCTTTACCACATGAAAGAGTACATTGTATTATGTATTAGAAACTCCAAACAGTACGTTTTGAGCAATATTTACTATTATTTTGTGGCTGCTCAAAATGTGTCCCACATTTTCGTCACCACCGTCAGATATTTATAAAAGGCAATAAAATCAGGCAACTACAAGGTCAACTACATTCTTGAGGACCTCATTTTCAAACCTTCAGCCGTACTGCATTCTTTAAGATCACTCAAGCTCCCATTAGTTTGCTATTTTCTCTTAAAGTTGTTCATATTTTTGGACACTGCTACTGTCACAACCATAACATGTCAACACCGTCTCTTTTGTATACAAAATATTAGATTAGATTATAAAATAAATGTATACTTTTTAAGAAGAGGTTTGAAGTAGCCAGCAATAGGATGCAAACAGGGTGGATAATGTGAACAATTCATGCATATCATGTGAAAGAGTAGATTTTTGTCACCACCGTCAGATGTCACCCTCCGTCAGGTTTTCTGCTTAACGGTGGTGAAAAAAGCCTCCAAATGGTCCTCAACGGAGGCTTTTTGCAAGACTTGAGTGGAGATTCATTTTTTATTTGTTTTAAATAAATATGCTTACAATATGTTTCTTCAGTGGTGTAGTTATTAAAGTAATAGTCTGTTTTAATTCAAAAATATGGTTGTTGGATTAAAAAAGCATACTTTTTCTATTTAGGCCTAAAAAAACGTTGTATAAGTACTGGAAAAATGCCTATTTTATGGAAAAAATACAAAAAGGGGAGGTTGCACCGGTACATTGCTGAACAGCTAAGACCTTGGTCTATAATGACATACCTTCAGATTTTGTAATTTAACTAACTTTTTTTTTTCAAAATTAAAACCTGTTTTAGGCAAATTCTCAAGAATCAGTGACAGATAAATGAATAACAGAGACGCATAGTTGACTCAGTCAACTCATCCATAATTTCACACAAAACTCCTCATTACATTAGGCAGTTATTCATTTAGGGCAGAAGAATCTACCTTGTGTGTGTCTTCTATTAGGTCCTTGTTAAAGCGGTTCATCATGCGACGCAGGTAGTTCTCAAACTCGGTCTTCCTCTTCTCCCTGACGACATAGGAAATGAGAAGGCTGCTAAAGAAACTTTGAAGAGACTGCACTGCAGAAGAGTTATCTGCACTACAAGATAGTGGAAGAAAATTCAGCACCGTGTTCTTTTTTCTGATACGAGAAGCAGTCAGGCATGGATGACTTTTTATCCTGAGGTTTGGTTACTGATAAACATGTGTCTAGTGCTATCTGCGACACAAGAAAGTGTGAAACTTTTAGGAGCTGTAATATTCCTTTCAAAAACTTGAATAATATATATACATATATCCTGACTTTCCATCCCAATTTAAACAGGATATCTGCACATTAAAATATGAAGTTAATAACTTTTAAAGGAGTCATAGAACGCATTTTTTGACCATTACAAATTGATCTTTGAGCCTAAATAATGTCATATGTAAATTTGTGGGGCTGAAAACGCCCCAGGAGCACTGCTAGATCGCCTAATACAAGGTCATTTTCCCGCCCACTCAGCAAGTTCATGAATATTCAAATGAGATGCGCGCTGATTGGTCTATTGGCCGATATGTCCTGAAAGTTGATTGGCTCAATCCACCGGTCTGAAGCTAGAGCAAAGTGAAACTACGTTTACTGCTGGTAAATAAAGCCAAAGTCTTTGATAAAGCTATCAACAATGGATTTAAATAAGGAATACAGCCGTACATGTATAAACCGAGTCAGAAGAAAGTTCTGACGAAGATGAAGTGCAGCAGATTCCCCAACAGAATGAATGTGTTAGATTGGTAAGTTTTATCAGTACATTTCTTAGTATAGTAACTCTCCAAAGTTAGCTGTAATAACGCTAGCATTACAACGTCTCTGCCATAGACCACATATCTAGATACTAGCATCGTAAGAGCAGTTTAACAAGAATTATTAATCGAAGGTATGCAAATGAGAGGGGCCGAGGGGTGTATCTAAAGGGGGATGGGCGCCTATTACGTGTTATCTGAGCTCTGTTCAGATTGGAGCATTTCAACACGGCTGTTTCTATTTCCCAATTTGCATACGAAAGCAGGCGGGGGACGCGGTAAAATCTTTGGTGTTGTCCTTTGGACACTGCTCGCAGCCTAAATTCAACAGTAACAAGGTGAATGTGGTTTTGAATTCTAGGACTCCTTTAAGACCTTTTTAAAACCTCGGAAAAGGAAAAAAATGTTCTATGTACTACGAGTGGTATTACTTATTCTATGTGAAACCCATAGCACTTCTTCCATCAGTGTAGACTAATTGCTGGAGAGATAGTGCTAAAAGCAGCCAGATGTCTTATAGTGGGGACTAAAGGCTTCACCAGACCATGTTCACTAGCAATTGCTGAAATAGTCATTGTTGTGGGATAGGCTAGCAAAAAATATCTGTCATTCTGCTCCAGATCAAATGTAATGACAGCCCTCCTACAATTCAATACATTTTAAAACATTTGTAGGCCTTCAATATGAGACTTTTTTTCAACAGGGACCCTGTTTAAAATGTCTCAGTTAAGACTAGTCCCAAAAAACTGAAAGATATGGCAGAGATGGCCGCTGCTTTGTGATAAGAGGATGTAAGTGTAGTGTGTGTGAGTGTGTGTGTGTGTGTGTGTGTGTGTGTGTGTGTGTGTGTGTGTGTTTTATAAGCATGTTGTGCTTCTCACTTCTGTTGTCTCTTGCGGGCGACGTCTGGGGTTTCAATCTCGATCTCCACGGGCTGAGATGGAACCGCCGGCTCCACCGGAGCTGCAGGACCAAACGGCTCTGAGAGCTCTGGGGAGAGGAGGAGGAGGAGGAGGAGGAGGAAGAGGAGGAGCAGGAGCAGGAGGAGGGTGAGGAGTAAGAAGAAGAGGAAAAAGAGGAGAAGGAGGAGGAGGAAGAAGGGGCGGGGGGAAGAGGGAGAAGAGATGGCTGTCAACATACGATGTCCAACCAGACATAAACACCACAACAACAGGCAGACACATAATTGTTAGCATAACTACGGGAGGGTCAACAGCATGATATAAACCAGATGATGCCCAGTGAGCTTATCCTTCCTCCATCTTCATCTCACACACCCTCAAGCCACTGGCAGTCCTGGCTCGCCTGCTGCCTCTGGCAAGCGTATCATTTTACAACATCTCTATTAAACCTGAATGACAGTGGGGATGTCTCGTTAATTACGCATCATGCTCTGTAGGGATGTCTCTTAAATTACGCATCATGCTCTGATGTTGGCAAAAACCTGGCGCTGAACATAACCATTTACATCTTTAGGCTCCAGAAATGTTTTCTTCATTGAACTATTTCTGATATAATAACATTATATAAATAACAGACTCAGCTCGATAAAGACACTGCAGGACTGTCACCAACACCTGCCGAAGGTGTGGGAGCAACAGAAGCATGCACCTCTGACCACCTTAGCCTACTGTAGATGACAACAGTACAACAGTACATGACATACTGTATAAACACACACACACACACACACACACACACACACACACACACACACACACACACACACACACACACACACACACACACACACACACACACACACACACACACACACACACACACACACAGTGTGGAGCACATGTATTTGATACCATGCTAAAACAGGAATATAAAATCATCATTTGACAATTGATCTTAATGCCTTAATTCAAAAAATGAGTAAAAATAAAACCGCCAAGGACACCAATTTTCTTTGTGATTGAAGAATGTATCGTAATTCGTAAATAAATAAATGTTTTCCTTAAATGGTAAGGGAAGGAAGTATTTGACCCCCTACCCTATAGGAGTTTAACACATAGGGTTGACATAGGGGCAGGCAGGTTTTTATTTTTAAAGGCCAGCTATTTCATGGATCCAGGATATGATGCATCCTGATAAAGTTCCCTTGGCCTTTGGAATTAAAATAGCCCCACTGCTGCACTTCATCTCGGCTCTCGTCAATCATTACTGCTATCAAAGCTAGTGCACTCTTAAAATGATCTTGTCCTGTCTAGCTAAACTAAAAGTCTAATATCAACTAGGGGCACACCCACAGTACACCAAAAACGGGGACGGTCCCTCGAAAACAGGGGTATCTAGTCAGTCTAAAACACACACACACACACACACACACACACACACACACACACACACACACACACACACACACACACACACACACACACACACACACACACACACACACACACACTGTGTATTCTGTGTAGCTGACACAAGAGAACAATGACTTGCTAGACAATCTGAATTCAAGTCACATTCTCCAGCAGAAGAGGACACCTCTAGGAGACACAATGGCTACCCTTCAGGAGTGCAATCAGCACCCACCACAGGGGTGAGAGAACACCACTGACGGGTGCTAATCCACACACTCCGACTCTGCACTGACCACATAGCACAGCGCAGACACTAACCTTCCACCTCCTCCCAATCGCCATCTTCATCACTGTCATCCTCACACTCCTCATCGTCTTTGTCTTCCTCTCCTTTTTTGGTCTGAGTTTTCTTCACCCCTGGTGCAACAGCAGCAGCAGGTACAATGAAGTCATCGTCATCATCTTCATCGCTGTCATCCGCATCGACATTCATGATTTCAGGCTCTCTTTTCATTGGCTGGTCCTGGAAGTATTTGCTGGTGTGCTTCTTGGCAGGGGAACTGGCTGCTTTCTTCGAAGTTTGGGATTTGGTTTTGGATTTCTTGGGGACCACCTTAACCCCATTTTCTGAAAGGAGAAGACCATGCATACAGTAGTTACGAATAGGACCCTCACTGTGTAGTTTCAGGATGTTTTACCATTCTGCTGTTGCCAGCGTCGACTGCCATCCACTCCACAGCACTATCATACAGGAGAAGAGCTTGATCAGCTGGAGACTACACTCACTGCCATGCACAACTGACAGACTGAGGAAGTCATCTGTACCCAGATCTGCATCTCCACCCTCTTATACACGTCCATGACATTTTACTGGCAACATTAGCCCACATTCAAAACCCCTCCCTCTATCCCCTTGACTGGAATGTGGTCTAGCTTCACACTTGACCAATGGCTGATACCTTCATCCTATCAAATTTATCCTTGCACTGCTTCTATAACTATTATATTACTATGTTTAATTTTCTCTTATTTTGTCCATATATTTCTAACTCCATATTTAACCAATGGCTGATGCCTGTACTCTTATCTCACGTGTACTTGTACTGCTGCTATAATTATTATATTACTTTACTCTTATTTTGTCCATATATTTATACTATGACTGTTATATTACAATGCTTACATGTTGTATTGTCCACTGTTGGACTTATTTGCACTACCACCTTGACACACACTTCATACTGGATCACAGTACCAATCCTCAGTACATTTGTGTGCATCTTTATCTTTAGTATATTTTACTGTTCCTTTAAACATGTTGATTTGTTGCTTTGCTTTTTTTTTTATCATCCTGCTTACATTGAAGTTTATGTTGTGTGTGTGGTGTCTTAAGCTGCCGGGACCTTGAATTTCCCCTAGGAATAAAGTATCTCTCTATCTATGATCTAGTTGGTACTCTTTAAGCCAAAACATTAATATAACTGAACTGATGCCTCAGGAGGCTCATAAATTCGTTTATTGTAATATTTTTTTTCCTTTTGTGAATGCAAATGTCAGCACATATGCAAGAGCAGTCATGCAGGGGTGCAAGCCAGCTGCAGCAATGGCACCTGCAACTCTCTGACCTAAATTGCCCTGGTGATGCAGTGTAAAAGGGGGATTAAAAATAAAAACATATATTACGAGTGAATTATTTTCATTGATTTTCTCCCAACATACCTGACTAACGATGGTGATGTGATGTGATGTGAACTTAACAGAATGTTGATATGGTCGGCGTAGGTTAACTTTACCTTATCTTTATGCAAGCATAGTTGTAAATGTTGGTCGATTGATCTAGGCTATTACCATACCGTTAACGTTAACATGAAGACGAAATGTGGGCAATATCTGTGTACCAGGGAAACGTTAGCAGTTATCAACGAACAGTTACGTTACCTGCTGTCTTCTGAGATATCTTTCCCCTCCCGACTTTGCCCTTTGCTGCTGCGACTTGCTTCAGTTTCTTTGTCGTGTCACTTTTCACAGCAACATCTGCTGGTCCCTTATGTTTGGCCATGCTGACTATCCGATATCACAGTATCAGTGGCTGGTCATCGCATACACATAATACGCTGGTACCACAGTAGCAGGAGAAAACCACATGCACAAGTTGTGTAATTTCATGTCCGCTGGTTATTCAACACACAGCTATCTTAAGGAACCTTTGTTGTGTCTTCCGTACTACTCGGTATGCTACAATGGCCCACATAATATACGTCACATCCGTGGAGGGGCACGTTCAAAACATTCCCTACGATGGAGATTACGCATATTTAAATGCATTTAGATTAGATAAGATAAGATACAAATGCGTTTTTAGTTGTTCTATAACTGTAGTCTAGATTGCCAACTAATATGGGAACAGTATTCCATAATTCATTTTATTTTGATTATTTGGCAGTAGCCTATAAAAGCTGCTAGGCGTCTAGGCTATTTAAGACTGAGGTAGCCTAATGATCCATCTGAACATCTGCAACATCTCTGTGTGATGAAATATAGGCCTAGGCCACCCCATTAAGCATAGGCCCACATAATTAACTTTGTTTTGTTAGGCCTATTTCAGTTAACAAGTAGGCTAATTAACTACAATTTTCAACCAATTTCAAACAGGCTATCTGCCCAAATGTAGCCTAGATCTGTCCAGTGCGTAGGCCTACCTTCTTACTTCTCGCTATATGGTCCCTTATGGAAAGATGCCAATATCTGATTAAGGTTGGCTATTTGGTCTATGTTGTTTCCATATCTGATTTTAATTAATGTGCTATTCAATTTCTAGATTTGTTTTCTGTTAGGCTACTCACAGCTTTATTCATAGGCTATGAAATTGTGTTTTGAAAATGTAATATTGTCATTTCACAACAACCTATATTTTTACATGCTGGACAAAAGACAGCTCATTAGCAAGTTTAGTTTTATTATTATTTTAATGATGTTCGTGAAACTAATTTCTATTAGGCTAGGTACATCCACAGATTCTTTGCAATTGTGTTATAGAACACAACTACTGTGCAAATTGTACATCTTTGCATTATAAATGAATAGGCAGAAAGTATGAATATTAAATCGCCAATATCTGAGAAACGAGTTGATATTCTTCACAGGTCTAACACAGTTGGCCAAGTTCACTACCGCACCATTAGTTGTGTCTCCTCCATTACTCCTCATCCAGGTGTACAGTAATGTCCTTGCAATCCATCAACTTCAACTTTCAACTTTATTTGTCCCCCAATGGGGCAATTCATCTGCAGAAGTGAGAAGCATAACACAACATACAACACAAACCACTCACATAAACAAGGGACAGATCACAGATGTCAAAGGCAACATAATTCCAAAAGTGTGTAGCTTATTTTGATATTTTCTTGTTACTGTAAAATTAATGGACTGCATGTAGATTTGTTCTCAATTTGGCAGATTGACATTTAATCAGGGCCAGATCAATTTTGTTGCAGAAACTAAAGGGAGTGTGATCACTTTATGACTTTACATTAATAATCAGAATGTACCTCTTTCTCAATCCTCATTGTAATGGTCATTTGGTTTCCGATGTAACTGTTTCAACAAAACTAGAATCGTATGGGAAAGAAGCTTCAAAGATAGACCTCATTTATGTGCAGTATGCCATGGAAAGAGATCCAAATGCATCCATAATGTAGTTATCAGATCTACCTGCCAATTGATTCAAAATGCAGCAGCTTCCACAACTCCTATGCCTCCTAGTATTTTTTCTCAATGTTTTTCAACTAGAAACATTTTTCTCCAATCAATATATTGATGATCGGAGCAGGAGGCCCCACAGGAGTGGCAGAGAGACATGTTGCAAGAACATGACTGAACCTCTAGAGGGCACTGTTGTACAAGTTGACATGTCTCATTGCCAAAGAAAGAACTCTCAGACTTGATTTACAGGTATCTTCATTTTATGAACAGACCACTTAGATGACAGATTCAGAATAATCTTTGTATTTGAATCTGTGTAGCTGTTTCAGTGTTCCTCTGTTAGGACAGATCTTTCAGGGAAATAATGAAAAAAAAAACAGGTTACCATCAGTCTGTCAGTTATTACCAGGTGGGCCACTCATGACAATGTCTCAGAAATTCATCATTTAGTTCCTTCAAACAGTTCATTTCCCCACTTCAACTGTGGCTTACAGTCTTCGAGACGTTGGATCATACGTCTAGAAATCCCCCACTCAAGTGTCCCATCAATGATGAGCAAGGATTTTTGTGATCCTTTCATGGAAAAGTATAAATTACATAAATTCTATATTAAATCTTACATTCAAAAAAGTAATAATAATGACATTTAAAATATGTTGGATTAGATCTTCATTTCACATTTTGCAGAGCAGAACGCTTAATTATGCTTGCCTAATGGTTCCTGAATGGTACTGTTTGAGCATGTGTGTACATCTGATCTGAGCTAGATGCACACTATTGTACACCTATCATTGACTGCATTTACCAAATGTCTGAGTTGTAGGATGTTGGATTGAAATGCAAAATAAAGCACGTCATCGCCATTACAAAATATAAAAGCATTATTAAAAGAATTTAGATATTTCCTCTGTGTGAATACATTATCTACCTAATCATGCACTCACAAACACACATATGCACGCACATACTGAATGCAGACTGCTCACTAGGTATCAGGACTTATTTGAACATGTGATGAGATGTGAATTCTGTCTCTCGCATCAGTCTGGGTCGTTCTGAGGAGTGTTCTCTTCCCACCGCCAATGCTGCATGTGTGTGTAACTTCAGAGAGCTGTCTGTAAACAGAATGGCACAACTGCTTCAGACAGCCTCCCTGCAGCAATAGAGGGGTGTTTCCAAGGCGATGCCCACGCCAAGACAGGTGCCAGGCCAGGTGTTTGGCAAGGGGTCGACATGCCCCCTGCTCACTCCTTGGTTGCCATGGAGATGTGGGCTCCTCGCCCTGCATGGCTTCCATCCCTATATGAATCCTTAGCACAGTCAGATAGGAATAAAAAGCCATACAGAGCAAGGAGAAGAGGGCAGCAGGAGTGCGGGTGCACACACACACACACACACACACACACACACACACACACACACACACACACACACACACACACACACACACACACACACACAAACACACACACACACACATAATTGGAGGAGTAAAAAGCCATAAGGTGCAGGAGGAACAGGACAGAGGGGTGTGCGCGCACATACACACTACACACTCACATACAGAGAGAGAGAGAAACACCGTCAATCAAGAAGGAATAAAAAGCCATACAGAATAAAAGGGCACAAACACAACCTCTCTCATTCACACGCATATACACACATACCTAGTCCATGCTCTCTCTATCTCTCTCTCTCACACACACACACACACACACACCACAGCACATCTCATGTTCATTTGTATGCATGTGGGCTCCAGTGGCGTGTCCAGCTGCGGAAGGTAGCTTGAGAGGCAGCAGTGCGTGGCTGCTGTGAAGCTGCACCCTCGCCATCTAGCCAGGCAGCACCGGATGGAATCCTACCATCTTACCTGGTCAGTCAGAGGTGCGAGCGTGGTCGTCCATTCAGCTGTTCAATATATACACACAAGACTCCACCTCACCTTGAAAACAATTTGGAGGGGATATAAATATTCAGATGTCACCATAGGCTAAATATTCCGTAGCCAACTTTATTTGTATTTGAATACCCTGGTCTGATTACATATATATAATATATACATATTGTGCGTAGAACACATGGTCTAAGATGGCATCCACTCCTCACAACCGTTGAGGTCTCAAGCTGTTTGCTGATGCATTCTTAAAATATAATGGACCACTGGGATGCACGCGCATGAATGGGGCACCTGTTGTCCTTCACTCCCCGCGTGCCAGACGAGCGAGCTCAAGGATGGAGTCGACCGCTCTCCCGGTTACAGGACCCTGCCTACCTCACGAGATCAAGCGCAAGATAACGGCCACTCTGAGGGTCGGTATCGGTGCCCCCCTCAGTCTGTCTCAACATCACGTCAAAAAGGCGCAACAGGCGTTAACAATACAGAAAGCAAGGACGCATACATTCCGTTATAGCCTACGTAACAGAAAAAATATTGGTTTACCTTAATTAATTCATGCACACACTGATTTAGTAGGTTACCTAGACAAAACTGTGTGCCTCATAATGACCAACGCAGTTTGATATGACAGAGCATACGGTAGTATAGACTAGAGTGAATTGACAAAAATAACTCAAGAAATATTTAGCCTATAACTCTCTATTGGAATATAGCCTAGGCAACACATCAACATTTATTGCAACAGTTAACTGCATAAGTTAACTCTGTTCCTGGACCTGCTTGATGATTCTTCCCCGACCTAAAATTACCTTACAAGTGTGAGAGGAGGGCAAAGGGGGAAAGCCTATGAAAGCGCAGAAAGGACTGTATCACTATTTCAAGGTAGCCATGCTTGAGCGCCAAATAGTAGGCTGTTCTAGTAGCGCAGGTGAAAGGAATTTTCTTCATCAGCGTTGAAATCTCTCGTAACCACAATCCGAGTGGCGGCGATGAACGAACAAGGCTGAACAAAAAAAGTTAACGTAAAAGGTTAGAAAGACGAAACATCTCATACCAGGACAGCCGACCACGCCGTCCAAAAAGCGTTGTTCCCCGTTGTCCTTCCCTAGCTCACCCGACCGCCGCTGGATCTCGATAGGGATGAGACCGATGTGGAACGCTGGGGCGCACAGCCAGCAGGTGGATGTCGCCTCGCCCAATCAGCGCGCCCGCTAGGCAGTCTCCGTCGGCCGGTGAGTCCGGAACGAGTTTGACCGACGCTCTGCGACGGTGCGTATGTCCATTCACGCTCACAGCAGAGCGAGGGGCCACGTCGAGGGAGGGAGCGATGACACAGTAGAAGGGGTGGTGGTGGAGTGGTAGAACAAAAGCCCCCTCAGTGCCGACCAGCCAATAGGAGGCGGCCTGAGAGAATGAAAAGGACATCATACCTGAGCACGAGACCTCCTCCGTGCGCTCGCCGCTTTATCAGCGGCGGGTTCAGCAGCCTCGCAGAGCAGAGCGTGTTAATAAAGGACCGTAGCAGCTGAATAGGGTCTTTTTAAAAAGCCTCTTTCAAATACCGCCAGAAAGCACTTTCATTCTGAGTATGATGAAGTAGACAGAGGCAGAGCGGTTTAATATGTGCACAGTGGAGAGAGAGAGAGAGAGAGAGAGAGAGAGAGAGAGCAAGCTAAGAACTACGCACAAAGACGAAAGCTTGCCATTAGTCAGATGCCAGCTCCTACCGGTTGTCCTAACAACAGTACAGTGCACTAGAAGTAGGGAACAAAGGGATCTCGATATGTCCACAAAGGGGGAGAAAACGCTCGGGTTCGGGAGATGTTTAAAACATTTAATTGCCCCCCTCCTTCCCCCTCCTCTCCTCTTCCCTTCCCGGGTTGCATTCCAGTGCGTTTCCTCGTGCCTTTCCCTCTCTGTGCCTTTCTGTAACACCCCTTCTCCAGCAACAATCACGTCATGGTGAAGCTGGTGGAGGGTGTAGGGGTGGGGGGCGTTTGGCGGGCTCTAAGCTATCCCTTCTACCAGTTTCTGCTGTGGCCATTTCAGGCAAATGTCAAATGATGTCACCCTGATGCCTGATCTTTTGTTGTGTTGTTTTCCTCTAGGCCTACTCTTGGCACTTCATAAACATACCCCCCCTCCAAAGCACTGAGTTGTTTTGAGAGATGCAGCCAAAACTGTTTGGTTTTTTTTTCTCAGCAACATTTGAAAAATCAATGGTGGGCATAACTACGACTGATCCATCAAAACTTTTCAAAGGAAGAAATTATATTTCTTTTCTTTAGGAATGTCCAGTTGTATCAGCATTAAGAACATATTTTGCACTGTAAAATAAGCTTCTTAGAACAACTTTTTTCACCACATTTCAATGAAAATACAGTTATATAAGTTGAAATGATTCCACCAAACAAATCTTGAGGCCGGTATTATTGTTCCAGTCTCCTTGTGATTGTCTGTATATTATTTAAGATGCACCTGTGTTCATGCAGTTTGAGTGAACTAAAGATACATTAACACATTATCAGTTTTATTCAAAGTAATTTACTACACATTTTTTTTTTCAGAAATTATTGAATTGTGACGTAAAGATGCATGTGAGATATGATGAATACAATTATGACCATGTAGATGGGAGGATGTTTTTGTTGCCAAAGATGGGATAACATTGAGATGCACTTGTGGCTATGGAGATGGATGCTGTAAAAAAGTTGGGATTCTGTGACTATGGATGTTTTAAGGAGGTGTTTACTGTTTGAAAAGGAGCCATATATGGTTATGGAAACTGGATATTGTCAAGAGGCACCTGTGGTGATGAAGTTGGATATTGTAAAGATAGCATGCTATGGAGTTGGAATCATGCAAAAATGGACCTGGTACTATGAAGTGTTGTAAAAAGACACCTGTAGCTAGAGATGGGATGCTGTGTAAGAAGCTGTTGTTATGGTGATGGGATGCTAAAGAGGCACCTGTTGCTGTGAAGATGTAATGAGGCACACAAGCTTTTAAAGATGCTTTTGTAGTGAGATGCTGTTCTCAAGGACACTAACATTTCTAAAGATGGGATGCTGTACTAAAGG
Source organism: Sardina pilchardus (assembly GCF_963854185.1). Classification (NCBI taxonomy): domain Eukaryota; kingdom Metazoa; phylum Chordata; class Actinopteri; order Clupeiformes; family Clupeidae; genus Sardina; species Sardina pilchardus. Next base: position 397,568 of record NC_085000.1, on the reverse strand, counting down.
GCGGGATATTATGATGGGATGGGATGCTGTAGAGACGCCCCTGTAGTTCTGGAGATGGAATGCTGAGG